>NW_027274873.1:0-77711 GCF_030028105.1 Mobula birostris
TGAGAAATTAACTTTTTTGTCTTGATGAAGTGAGGCATGAAACAACTTTAAACCTAGTCATACTCATCTGGGAAGTCAACCAAATCTGTTTGCATTAGGTTTGCAGTCAGGACTTTTGAGTACAATTGAAATGTATACTACTTTTATGTCAAAGCATTCTATTCACTGTGAAATCAACTTTTTTGTCTTTATGTGCACAGCTATGAAACAACTTTCAGACATCTCAGAATCATGTGGGAAGTTAAATTAAAGTGTTTCCATTAGGTTTGCAGTAAGTGCTTTGGAGTAATATTGAAATGTATACTATTTGTATTGTTTAAGCACTGCATGCACAGAGATAACAACTTTTTTGTGTTGATGTGTACAGCCATGAAACAACTTTCAAACTACTCATAATCATGTGGGAAGTTAACCTAAGGTGTTTCCATTAGTTTGCAGTAAGTACTTTGGTGTAAAATTGAGATGTATACTACCTTAAAGTCAGAGCATAGTAGTACTGAGAAATTAACTTTTTTGTCTTGATGAACTGAGGCATGAAACAACTTTAAACCTAGTCATACTCATCTGGGAAGTCAACCAAATCTGTTTGCATTAGGTTTGCAGTCAGGACTTTTGAGTACAATTGAAATGTATACTACTTTTATGTCAAAGCATTCTATTCACTGTGAAATCAACTTTTTTGTCTTTATGTGCACAGGTATGAAACAACTTTCAGACATCTCAGAATCATGTGGGAAGTTAACCTAAGTTGTTTCCATTAGGTTTGCAGTAAGTGCTTTGTGTAAAATTGAAATGTATACTATTTGAATTGTCTAAGCATTGCATGCACTGAGATAACAACTTTTTTGTGTTGATGTGTACAGCCATGAAACAACTTTCAAACTACTCATAATCATGTGGAAAGTTGACCTAAGGTGTTTCCATTAGGTTTGCAGTAAGTGCTTTGGTGTAAAATTGAAATGTATACTATTTGTATTGTAAAAGCATTGCATGCACTGAGAAAACAACTTTTTTGTCTTGATGTGCACAGGTATGAAACAACTTTCAGACATCTCAGAATCATATGGGAAGTTAATCTAAGTTGTTTCCATTAGGTTTGCAGTAAGTACTTTGGTGTAAAATTGAAATGTATACTATTTGTATTGTCTAAGCATTACATGCACTGAGATAACAACTTTTTTGTGTTGATGTGTACAGCCATGAATCAACTTTCAAACTACTCATAATCATGTGGGAAGTTAACCTAAGGTGTTTCCATTAGTTTGCAGTAAGTACTTTGGTGTAAAATTGAGATGTATACTACCTTAATGTCAGAGCATAGTAGTACTGAGAAAGTAACTTTTTTGTCTTGATGAACTCAGGCATGAAAAACTTTAAACCTAGTCATACTCATCTGGGAAGTTAACCAAATCTGTTTGCATTAAGTTTGCAGTCAGGACTTTTGAGTACAATTGAAATGTATACTACTTTTATGTCAAATCATTCTACTCACTGTGAAATCAACTTTTTTGTCTTTATGTGCACAGGTATGAAACAACTTTCAGACATCTCAGAATCATGTGGGAAGTTAACTTAAAGTGTTTCCATTAGGTTTGCAGTAAGTGCTTTGGAGTAAAATTGAAATGTATACTATTTGTATTGTTTAAGCACTGCATGCACTGAGATAACAACTTTTTTGTGTTGATGTGTACAGCCATGAAACAACTTTCAAACTACTCATAATCATGTGGAAAGTTAACCTAAAGTGTTTCCATTAGGTTTGCAGTAAGTGCTTTGGTGTAAAATTGAAATGTATACTACTTTTATGTCAAAGCATTCTATTCACTGTGAAATCAACTTTTTTGTCTTTATGTGTAAGCTATGAAACAACTTTCAGACATCTCAGAATCATGTGGGAAGTTAACCTATGGTGTTTCCATTAGGTTTGCAGTAAGTGCTTTGGAGTAAAATTGAAATGTATACTATCTGTATTGTCTAAGCATTGCATGCACTGAGATAACAACTTTTTTGTGTTGATGTGTACAGCCATGAAACAACTTTCAAACTACTCATAATCATGTGGGAAGTTAACCTAAGGTGTTTCCATTAGTTTGCAGTAAGTACTTTGGTGTAAAATTGAGATGTATACTACCTTAAATTCAGAGGATAGTAGTACTGAGAAATTAACTTTTTTGTCTTGATGAACTGAGGCATGAAACAACTTTAAACCTAGTCATACTCATCTGGGAAGTCAACCAAATCTGTTTGCATTAGGTTTGCAGTCAGGACTTTTGAGTACAATTGAATTGTATACTACTTTTATGTCAAAGCATTCTATTCACTGTGAAATCAACTTTTTTGTCTTTATGTGCACAGCTATGAAACAACTTTCAGACATCTCAGAATCATGTGGGAAGTTAACCTATGGTGTTTCCATTAGGTTTGCAGTAAGTACTTTGGTGTAAAATTGAAATGCATACTATTTGTATTGTCGAAGCATTGCATGCACTGAGATAACAACTTTTTTGTGTTGATGTGTACAGCCATGAAACAACTTTCAAACTACTCATAATCATGTGGGAAGTTAACCTAAGGTGTTTCCATTAGTTTGCAGTAAGTACTTTGGTGTAAAATTGAGATGTATACTACCTTAAAGTCAGAGCATAGTCGTACTGAGAAATTAACTTTTTTGTCTTGATGAAGTGAGGCATGAAACAACTTTAAACCTAGTCATACTCATCTGGGAAGTCAACCAAATCTGTTTGCATTAGGTTTGCAGTCAGGACTTTTGAGTACAATTGAAATGTATACTACTTTTATGTCAAAGCATTCTATTCACTGTGAAATCAACTTTTTTGTCTTTATGTGCACAGGTATGAAACAACTTTCAGACATCTCAGAATCATGTGGGAAGTTAAATTAAAGTGTTTCCATTAGGTTTGCAGTAAGTGCTTTGGAGTAATATTGAAATGTATACTATTTGTATTGTTTAAGCACTGCATGCACTGAGATAACAACTTTTTTGTGTTGATGTGTACAGCCATGAAACAACTTTCAAACAACTCATAATCATGTGGAAAGTTAACCTAAAGTGTTTCCATTAGGTTTGCAGTAAGTGTTTTGGTGTAAAATTGAATTGTATACTACTTTTATGTCAAAGCATTCTATTCACTGTGAAATCAACTTTTTTGTCTTTATGTGCACAGCTATGAAACAACTTTCAGACATCTCAGAATCATGTGGGAAGTTAAACTATGGTGTTTCCATTAGGTTTGCAGTAAGTACTTTGATGTAAAATTGAAATGCATACTATTTGTATTGTCGAAGCATTGCATGCACTGAGATAACAACTTTTTTGTGTTGATGTGTACAGCCATGATACAACTTTCAAACTACTCATAATCATGTGGGAAGTTAACCTAAGGTGTTTCCATTAGTTTGCAGTAAGTACTTTGGTGTAAAATTGAGATGTATACTACCTTAAAGTCAGAGCATAGTAGTACTGAGAAATTAACTTTTTTGTCTTGATGAACTGAGGCATGAAACAACTTTAAACCTAGTCATACTCATCTGGGAAGTCAACCAAATCTGTTTGCATTAGGTTTGCAGTCAGGACTTTTGAGTACAATTGAAATGTATACTACTTTTATGTCAAAGCATTCTATTCACTGTGAAATCAACTTTTTTGTCTTTATGTGCACAGCTATGAAACAACTTTCAGACATCTCAGAATCATGTGGGAAGTTAACCTAAGTTGTTTCCATTAGGTTTGCAGTAAGTGCTTTGGTGTAAAATTGAAATGTATACTATTTGAATTGTCTAAGCATTGCATGCACTGAGATAACAACTTTTTTGTGTTGATGTGTACAGCCATGAAACAACTTTCAAACTACTCATAATCATGTGGAAAGTTGACCTAAGGTGTTTCCATTAGGTTTGCAGTAAGTGCTTTGGTGTAAAATTGAAATGTATACTATTTGTATTGTAAAAGCATTGCATGCACTGAGAAAACAACTTTTTTGTCTTGATGTGCACAGGTATGAAACAACTTTCAGACATCTCAGAATCATATGGGAAGTTAATCTAAGTTGTTTCCATTAGGTTTGCAGTAAGTACTTTGGTGTAAAATGAAATGTATACTATTTGAATTGTCTAAGCATTGCATGCACTGAGATAACAACTTTTTTGTGTTGATGTGTACAGCCATGAAACAACTTTCAAACTACTCATAATCATGTGGAAAGTTGACCTAAGGTGTTTCCATTAGGTTTGCAGTGAGTGCTTTGGTGTAAATTGAAATGTATACTATTTGTATTGTAAAAGCATTGCATGCACTGAGAAAACAACTTTTTTGTCTTGATGTGCACAGCCATGAATCAACTTTCAAACTACTCATAATCATGTGGGAAGTTAACCTAAGGTGTTTCCATTAGTTTGCAGTAAGTGCTTTGGTGTAAAATTGAAATGTATACTATTTGAATTGTCTAAGCATTGCATGCACTGAGATAACAACTTTTTTGTGTTGATGTGTACAGCCATGAAACAACTTTCAAACTACTCATAATCATGTGGAAAGTTGACCTAAGGTGTTTCCATTAGGTTTGCAGTAAGTGCTTTGGTGTAAAATTGAAATGTATACTATTTGTATTGTAAAAGCATTGCATGCACTGAGAAAACAACTTTTTTGTCTTGATGTGCACAGGTATGAAACAACTTAATGTACCTTAATGTCAGAGCATAGTAGTACTGAGAAAGTAACTTTTTTGTCTTGATGAACTCAGGCATGAAAAACTTTAAACCTAGTCATACTCATCTGGGAAGTTAACCAAATCTGTTTGCATTAAGTTTGCAGTCAGGACTTTTGAGTACAATTGAAATGTATACTACTTTTATGTCAAATCATTCTACTCACTGTGAAATCAACTTTTTTGTCTTTATGTGCACAGGTATGAAACAACTTTCAGACATCTCAGAATCATGTGGGAAGTTAACTTAAAGTGTTTCCATTAGGTTTGCAGTAAGTGCTTTGGAGTAAAATTGAAATGTATACTATTTGTATTGTTTAAGCACTGCATGCACTGAGATAACAACTTTTTTGTGTTGATGTGTACAGCCATGAAACAACTTTCAAACTACTCATAATCATGTGGAAAGTTAACCTAAAGTGTTTCCATTAGGTTTGCAGTAAGTGCTTTGGTGTAAAATTGAAATGTATACTACTTTTATGTCAAAGCATTCTATTCACTGTGAAATCAACTTTTTTGTCTTTATGTGTAAGCTATGAAACAACTTTCAGACATCTCAGAATCATGTGGGAAGTTAACCTATGGTGTTTCCATTAGGTTTGCAGTAAGTGCTTTGGAGTAAAATTGAAATGTATACTATCTGTATTGTCTAAGCATTGCATGCACTGAGATAACAACTTTTTTGTGTTGATGTGTACAGCCATGAAACAACTTTCAAACTACTCATAATCATGTGGGAAGTTAACCTAAGGTGTTTCCATTAGTTTGCAGTAAGTACTTTGGTGTAAAATTGAGATGTATACTACCTTAAATTCGGAGGATAGTAGTACTGAGAAATTAACTTTTTTGTCTTGATGAACTGAGGCATGAAACAACTTTAAACCTAGTCATACTCATCTGGGAAGTCAACCAAATCTGTTTGCATTAGGTTTGCAGTCAGGACTTTTGAGTACAATTGAATTGTATACTACTTTTATGTCAAAGCATTCTATTCACTGTGAAATCAACTTTTTTGTCTTTATGTGCACAGCTATGAAACAACTTTCAGACATCTCAGAATCATGTGGGAAGTTAACCTATGGTGTTTCCATTAGGTTTGCAGTAAGTACTTTGGTGTAAAATTGAAATGCATACTATTTGTATTGTCGAAGCATTGCATGCACTGAGATAACAACTTTTTTGTGTTGATGTGTACAGCCATGAAACAACTTTCAAACTACTCATAATCATGTGGGAAGTTAACCTAAGGTGTTTCCATTAGTTTGCAGTAAGTACTTTGGTGTAAAATTGAGATGTATACTACCTTAAAGTCAGAGCATAGTCGTACTGAGAAATTAACTTTTTTGTCTTGATGAAGTGAGGCATGAAACAACTTTAAACCTAGTCATACTCATCTGGGAAGTCAACCAAATCTGTTTGCATTAGGTTTGCAGTCAGGACTTTTGAGTACAATTGAAATGTATACTACTTTTATGTCAAAGCATTCTATTCACTGTGAAATCAACTTTTTTGTCTTTATGTGCACAGGTATGAAACAACTTTCAGACATCTCAGAATCATGTGGGAAGTTAAATTAAAGTGTTTCCATTAGGTTTGCAGTAAGTGCTTTGGAGTAATATTGAAATGTATACTATTTGTATTGTTTAAGCACTGCATGCACTGAGATAACAACTTTTTTGTGTTGATGTGTACAGCCATGAAACAACTTTCAAACTACTCATAATCATGTGGAAAGTTAACCTAAAGTGTTTCCATTAGGTTTGCAGTCAGGACTTTTGAGTACAATTGAAATGTATACTACTTTTATGTCAAAGCATTCTATTCACTGTGAAATCAACTTTTTTGTCTTTATGTGCACAGCTATGAAACAACTTTCAGACATCTCAGAATCATGTGGGAAGTTAACCTAAGTTGTTTCCATTAGGTTTGCAGTAAGTGCTTTGGTGTAAAATTGAAATGTATACTATTTGTATTGTTTAAGCACTGCATGCACTGAGATAACAACTTTTTTGTGTTGATGTGTACAGCCATGAAACAACTTTCAAACTACTCATAATCATGTGGAAAGTTGACCTAAGGTGTTTCCATTAGGTTTGCAGTAAGTGCTTTGGTGTAAAATTGAAATGTATACTATTTGTATTGTAAAAGCATTGCATGCACTGAGAAAACAACTTTTTTGTCTTGATGTGCACAGGTATGAAACAACTTTCAGACATCTCAGAATCATATGGGAAGTTAATCTAAGTTGTTTCCATTAGGTTTGCAGTAAGTACTTTGGTGTAAAATTGAAATGTATACTATTTGTATTGTCTAAGCATTACATGCACTGAGATAACAACTTTTTTGTGTTGATGTGTACAGCCATGAATCAACTTTCAAACTACTCATAATCATGTGGGAAGTTAACCTAAGGTGTTTCCATTAGTTTGCAGTAAGTACTTTGGTGTAAAATTGAGATGTATACTACCTTAATGTCAGAGCATAGTAGTACTGAGAAAGTAACTTTTTTGTCTTGATGAACTCAGGCATGAAAAACTTTAAACCTAGTCATACTCATCTGGGAAGTTAACCAAATCTGTTTGCATTAAGTTTGCAGTCAGGACTTTTGAGTACAATTGAAATGTATACTACTTTTATGTCAAATCATTCTACTCACTGTGAAATCAACTTTTTTGTCTTTATGTGCACAGGTATGAAACAACTTTCAGACATCTCAGAATCATGTGGGAAGTTAACTTAAAGTGTTTCCATTAGCTTTGCAGTAAGTGCTTTGGAGTAAAATTGAAATGTATACTATTTGTATTGTTTAAGCACTGCATGCACTGAGATAACAACTTTTTTGTGTTGATGTGTACAGCCATGAAACAACTTTCAAACTACTCATAATCATGTGGAAAGTTAACCTAAAGTGTTTCCATTAGGTTTGCAGTAAGTGCTTTGGTGTAAAATTGAAATGTATACTACTTTTATGTCAAAGCATTCTATTCACTGTGAAATCAACTTTTTTGTCTTTATGTGTAAGCTATGAAACAACTTTCAGACATCTCAGAATCATGTGGGAAGTTAACCTATGGTGTTTCCATTAGGTTTGCAGTAAGTGCTTTGGAGTAAAATTGAAATGTATACTATCTGTATTGTCTAAGCATTGCATGCACTGAGATAACAACTTTTTTGTGTTGATGTGTACAGCCATGAAACAACTTTCAAACTACTCATAATCATGTGGGAAGTTAACCTAAGGTGTTTCCATTAGTTTGCAGTAAGTACTTTGGTGTAAAATTGAGATGTATACTACCTTAAATTCAGAGGATAGTAGTACTGAGAAATTAACTTTTTTGTCTTGATGAACTGAGGCATGAAACAACTTTAAACCTAGTCATACTCATCTGGGAAGTCAACCAAATCTGTTTGCATTAGGTTTGCAGTCAGGACTTTTGAGTACAATTGAATTGTATACTACTTTTATGTCAAAGCATTCTATTCACTGTGAAATCAACTTTTTTGTCTTTATGTGCACAGCTATGAAACAACTTTCAGACATCTCAGAATCATGTGGGAAGTTAACCTATGGTGTTTCCATTAGGTTTGCAGTAAGTACTTTGGTGTAAAATTGAAATGCATACTATTTGTATTGTCGAAGCATTGCATGCACTGAGATAACAACTTTTTTGTGTTGATGTGTACAGCCATGAAACAACTTTCAAACTACTCATAAGCATGTGGGAAGTTAACCTAAGGTGTTTCCATTAGTTTGCAGTAAGTACTTTGGTGTAAAATTGAGATGTATACTACCTTAAAGTCAGAGCATAGTCGTACTGAGAAATTAACTTTTTTGTCTTGATGAAGTGAGGCATGAAACAACTTTAAACCTAGTCATACTCATCTGGGAAGTCAACCAAATCTGTTTGCATTAGGTTTGCAGTCAGGACTTTTGAGTACAATTGAAATGTATACTACTTTTATGTCAAAGCATTCTATTCACTGTGAAATCAACTTTTTTGTCTTTATGTGCACAGCTATGAAACAACTTTCAGACATCTCAGAATCATGTGGGAAGTTAAATTAAAGTGTTTCCATTAGGTTTGCAGTAAGTGCTTTGGAGTAATATTGAAATGTATACTATTTGTATTGTTTAAGCACTGCATGCACAGAGATAACAACTTTTTTGTGTTGATGTGTACAGCCATGAAACAACTTTCAAACTACTCATAATCATGTGGGAAGTTAACCTAAGGTGTTTCCATTAGTTTGCAGTAAGTACTTTGGTGTAAAATTGAGATGTATACTGCCTTAAAGTCAGAGCATAGTAGTACTGAGAAATTAACTTTTTTGTCTTGATGAACTGAGGCATGAAACAACTTTAAACCTAGTCATACTCATCTGGGAAGTCAACCAAATCTGTTTGCATTAGGTTTGCAGTCAGGACTTTTGAGTACAATTGAAATGTATACTACTTTTATGTCAAAGCATTCTATTCACTGTGAAATCAACTTTTTTGTCTTTATGTGCACAGCTATGAAACAACTTTCAGACATCTCAGAATCATGTGGGAAGTTAACCTAAGTTGTTTCCATTAGGTTTGCAGTAAGTGCTTTGGTGTAAAATTGAAATGTATACTATTTGAATTGTCTAAGCATTGCATGCACTGAGATAACAACTTTTTTGTGTTGATGTGTACAGCCATGAAACAACTTTCAAACTACTCATAATCATGTGGAAAGTTGACCTAAGGTGTTTCCATTAGGTTTGCAGTAAGTGCTTTGGTGTAAAATTGAAATGTATACTATTTGTATTGTAAAAGCATTGCATGCACTGAGAAAACAACTTTTTTGTCTTGATGTGCACAGGTATGAAACAACTTTCAGACATCTCAGAATCATATGGGAAGTTAATCTAAGTTGTTTCCATTAGGTTTGCAGTAAGTACTTTGGTGTAAAATTGAAATGTATACTATTTGTATTGTCTAAGCATTACATGCACTGAGATAACAACTTTTTTGTGTTGATGTGTACAGCCATGAATCAACTTTCAAACTACTCATAATCATGTGGGAAGTTAACCTAAGGTGTTTCCATTAGTTTGCAGTAAGTACTTTGGTGTAAAATTGAGATGTATACTACCTTAATGTCAGAGCATAGTAGTACTGAGAAAGTAACTTTTTTGTCTTGATGAACTCAGGCATGAAAAACTTTAAACCTAGTCATACTCATCTGGGAAGTTAACCATATCCGTTTGCATTAAGTTTGCAGTCAGGACTTTTGAGTACAATTGAAATGTATACTACTTTTATGTCAAATCATTCTACTCACTGTGAAATCAACTTTTTTGTCTTTATGTGCACAGGTATGAAACAACTTTCAGACATCTCAGAATCATGTGGGAAGTTAACTTAAAGTGTTTCCATTAGGTTTGCAGTAAGTGCTTTGGAGTAAAATTGAAATGTATACTATTTGTATTGTTTAAGCACTGCATGCACTGAGATAACAACTTTTTTGTGTTGATGTGTACAGGCATGAAACAACTTTCAAACTACTCATAATCATGTGGAAAGTTAACCTAAAGTGTTTCCATTAGGTTTGCAGTAAGTGCTTTGGTGTAAAATTGAAATGTATACTACTTTTATGTCAAAGCATTCTATTCACTGTGAAATCAACTTTTTTGTCTTTATGTGTAAGCTATGAAACAACTTTCAGACATCTCAGAATCATGTGGGAAGTTAACCTATGGTGTTTCCATTAGGTTTGCAGTAAGTGCTTTGGAGTAAAATTGAAATGTATACTATCTGTATTGTCTAAGCATTGCATGCACTGAGATAACAACTTTTTTGTGTTGATGTGTACAGCCATGAAACAACTTTCAAACTACTCATAATCATGTGGGAAGTTAACCTAAGGTGTTTCCATTAGTTTGCAGTAAGTACTTTGGTGTAAAATTGAGATGTATACTACCTTAAATTCAGAGGATAGTAGTACTGAGAAATTAACTTTTTTGTCTTGATGAACTGAGGCATGAAACAACTTTAAACCTAGTCATACTCATCTGGGAAGTCAACCAAATCTGTTTGCATTAGGTTTGCAGTCAGGACTTTTGAGTACAATTGAATTGTATACTACTTTTATGTCAAAGCATTCTATTCACTGTGAAATCAACTTTTTTGTCTTTATGTGCACAGCTATGAAACAACTTTCAGACATCTCAGAATCATGTGGGAAGTTAACCTATGGTGTTTCCATTAGGTTTGCAGTAAGTACTTTGGTGTAAAATTGAAATGCATACTATTTGTATTGTCGAAGCATTGCATGCACTGAGATAACAACTTTTTTGTGTTGATGTGTACAGCCATGAAACAACTTTCAAACTACTCATAATCATGTGGGAAGTTAACCTAAGGTGTTTCCATTAGTTTGCAGTAAGTACTTTGGTGTAAAATTGAGATGTATACTACCTTAAAGTCAGAGCATAGTCGTACTGAGAAATTAACTTTTTTGTCTTGATGAAGTGAGGCATGAAACAACTTTAAACCTAGTCATACTCATCTGGGAAGTCAACCAAATCTGTTTGCATTAGGTTTGCAGTCAGGACTTTTGAGTACAATTGAAATGTATACTACTTTTATGTCAAAGCATTCTATTCACTGTGAAATCAACTTTTTTGTCTTTATGTGCACAGCTATGAAACAACTTTCAGACATCTCAGAATCATGTGGGAAGTTAAATTAAAGTGTTTCCATTAGGTTTGCAGTAAGTGCTTTGGAGTAATATTGAAATGTATACTATTTGTATTGTTTAAGCACTGCATGCACAGAGATAACAACTTTTTTGTGTTGATGTGTACAGCCATGAAACAACTTTCAAACTACTCATAATCATGTGGAATGTTAACCTAAGGTGTTTCCATTAGTTTGCAGTAAGTACTTTGGTGTAAAATTGAGATGTATACTACCTTAAAGTCAGAGAATAGTAGTACTGAGAAATTAACTTTTTTGTCTTGATGAACTGAGGCATGAAACAACTTTAAACCTAGTCATACTCATCCTGGAAGTCAACCAAATCTGTTTGCATTAGGTTTGCAGTCAGGACTTTTGAGTACAATTGAAATGTATACTACTTTTATTTCAAAGCATTCTATTCACTGTGAAATCAACTTTTTTGTCTTTATGTGCACAGCTATGAAACAACTTTCAGACATCTCAGAATCATGTGGGAAGTTAACCTAAGTTGTTTCCATTAGGTTTGCAGTAAGTGCTTTGGTGTAAAATTGAAATGTATACTATTTGAATTGTCTAAGCATTGCATGCACTGAGATAACAACTTTTTTGTGTTGATGTGTACAGCCATGAAACAACTTTCAAACTACTCATAATCATGTGGAAAGTTGACCTAAGGTGTTTCCATTAGGTTTGCAGTAAGTGCTTTGGTGTAAAATTGAAATGTATACTATTTGTATTGTAAAAGCATTGCATGCACTGAGAAAACAACTTTTTTGTCTTGATGTGCACAGGTATGAAACAACTTTCAGACATCTCAGAATCATATGGGAAGTTAATCTAAGTTGTTTCCATTAGGTTTGCAGTAAGTACTTTGGTGTAAAATTGAAATGTATACTATTTGTATTGTTTAAGCACTGCATGCACTGAGATAACAACTTTTTTGTGTTGATGTGTACAGGCATGAAACAACTTTCAAACTACTCATAATCATGTGGAAAGTTAACCTAAAGTGTTTCCATTAGGTTTGCAGTAAGTGCTTTGGTGTAAAATTGAAATGTATACTACTTTTATGTCAAAGCATTCTATTCACTGTGAAATCAACTTTTTTGTCTTTATGTGTAAGCTATGAAACAACTTTCAGACATCTCAGAATCATGTGGGAAGTTAACCTATGGTGTTTCCATTAGGTTTGCAGTAAGTGCTTTGGAGTAAAATTGAAATGTATACTATCTGTATTGTCTAAGCATTGCATGCACTGAGATAACAACTTTTTTGTGTTGATGTGTACAGCCATGAAACAACTTTCAAAATACTCATAATCATGTGGGAAGTTAACCTAAGGTGTTTCCATTAGTTTGCAGTAAGTACTTTGGTGTAAAATTGAGATGTATACTACCTTAAATTCAGAGCATAGTAGTACTGAGAAATTAACTTTTTTGTCTTGATGAACTGAGGCATGAAACAACTTTAAACCTAGTCATACTCATCTGGGAAGTCAACCAAATCTGTTTGCATTAGGTTTGCAGTCAGGACTTTTGAGTACAATTGAATTGTATACTACTTTTATGTCAAAGCATTCTATTCACTGTGAAATCAACTTTTTTGTCTTTATGTGCACAGCTATGAAACAACTTTCAGACATCTCAGAATCATGTGGGAAGTTAACCTATGGTGTTTCCATTAGGTTTGCAGTAAGTACTTTGGTGTAAAATTGAAATGCATACTATTTGTATTGTCTAAGCATTGCATGCACTGAGATAACAACTTTTTTGTGTTGATGTGTACAGCCATGAAACAACTTTCAAACTACTCATAATCATGTGGAAAGTTAACCTAAGGTGTTTCCATTAGGTTTGCAGTAAGTGCTTTGGTGTAAAATTGAAATGTATACTACTTTTATGTTAAAGCATTCTATTCACTGGGAAATCAACTTTTTTGTCTTTATGTGCACAGCTATGAAACAACTTTCAGACATCTCAGAATCATGTGGGAAGTTAAATTAAAGTGTTTCCATTAGGTTTGCAGTAAGTGCTTTGGAGTAATATTGAAATGTATACTATTTGTATTGTTTAAGCACTGCATGCACAGAGATAACAACTTTTTTGTGTTGATGTGTACAGCCATGAAACAACTTTCAAACTACTCATAATCATGTGGGAAGTTAACCTAAGGTGTTTCCATTAGTTTGCAGTAAGTACTTTGGTGTAAAATTGAGATGTATACTGCCTTAAAGTCAGAGCATAGTAGTACTGAGAAATTAACTTTTTTGTCTTGATGAACTGAGGCATGAAACAACTTTAAACCTAGTCATACTCATCTGGGAAGTCAACCAAATCTGTTTGCATTAGGTTTGCAGTCAGGACTTTTGAGTACAATTGAAATGTATACTACTTTTATGTCAAAGCATTCTATTCACTGTGAAATCAACTTTTTTGTCTTTATGTGCACAGCTATGAAACAACTTTCAGACATCTCAGAATCATGTGGGAAGTTAACCTAAGTTGTTTCCATTAGGTTTGCAGTAAGTGCTTTGGTGTAAAATTGAAATGTATACTATTTGAATTGTCTAAGCATTGCATGCACTGAGATAACAACTTTTTTGTGTTGATGTGTACAGCCATGAAACAACTTTCAAACTACTCAGAATCATGTGGAAAGTTGACCTAAGGTGTTTCCATTAGGTTTGCAGTAAGTGCTTTGGTGTAAAATTGAAATGTATACTATTTGTATTGTAAAAGCATTGCATGCACTGAGAAAACAACTTTTTTGTCTTGATGTGCACAGGTATGAAACAACTTTCAGACATCTCAGAATCATATGGGAAGTTAATCTAAGTTGTTTCCATTAGGTTTGCAGTAAGTACTTTGGTGTAAAATTGAAATGTATACTATTTGTATTGTCTAAGCATTACATGCACTGAGATAACAACTTTTTTGTGTTGATGTGTACAGCCATGAATCAACTTTCAAACTACTCATAATCATGTGGGAAGTTAACCTAAGGTGTTTCCATTAGTTTGCAGTAAGTACTTTGGTGTAAAATTGAGATGTATACTACCTTAATGTCAGAGCATAGTAGTACTGAGAAAGTAACTTTTTTGTCTTGATGAACTCAGGCATGAAAAACTTTAAACCTAGTCATACTCATCTGGGAAGTTAACCAAATCTGTTTGAATTAAGTTTGCAGTCAGGACTTTTGAGTACAATTGAAATGTATACTACTTTTATGTCAAATCATTCTACTCACTGTGAAATCAACTTTTTTGTCTTTATGTGCACAGGTATGAAACAACTTTCAGACATCTCAGAATCATGTGGGAAGTTAACTTAAAGTGTTTCCATTAGGTTTGCAGTAAGTGCTTTGGAGTAAAATTGAAATGTATACTATTTGTATTGTTTAAGCACTGCATGCACTGAGATAACAACTTTTTTGTGTTGATGTGTACAGGCATGAAACAACTTTCAAACTACTCATAATCATGTGGAAAGTTAACCTAAAGTGTTTCCATTAGGTTTGCAGTAACTGCTTTGGTGTAAAATTGAAATGTATACTACTTTTATGTCAAAGCATTCTATTCACTGTGAAATCAACTTTTTTGTCTTTATGTGTAAGCTATGAAACAACTTTCAGACATCTCAGAATCATGTGGGAAGTTAACCTATGGTGTTTCCATTAGGTTTGCAGTAAGTGCTTTGGAGTAAAATTGAAATGTATACTATCTGTATTGTCTAAGCATTGCATGCACTGAGATAACAACTTTTTTGTGTTGATGTGTACAGCCATGAAACAACTTTCAAACTACTCATAATCATGTGGGAAGTTAACCTAAGGTGTTTCCATTAGTTTGCAGTAAGTACTTTGGTGTAAAATTGAGATGTATACTACCTTAAATTCAGAGCATAGTAGTACTGAGAAATTAACTTTTTTGTCTTGATGAACTGAGGCATGAAACAACTTTAAACCTAGTCATACTCATCTGGGAAGTCAACCAAATCTGTTTGCATTAGGTTTGCAGTCAGGACTTTTGAGTACAATTGAATTGTATACTACTTTTATGTCAAAGCATTCTATTCACTGTGAAATCAACTTTTTTCTCTTTATGTGCACAGCTATGAAACAACTTTCAGACATCTCAGAATCATGTGGGAAGTTAACCTATGGTGTTTCCATTAGGTTTGCAGTAAGTACTTTGGTGTAAAATTGAAATGCATACTATTTGTATTGTCGAAGCATTGCATGCACTGAGATAACAACTTTTTTGTGTTGATGTGTACAGCCATGAAACAACTTTCAAACTACTCATAATCATGTGGAAAGTTAACCTAAGGTGTTTCCATTAGGTTTGCAGTAAGAGCTTTGGTGTAAAATTGAAATGTATACTACTTTTATGTTAAAGCATTCTATTCACTGGGAAATCAACTTTTTTGTCTTTATGTGCACAGCTATGAAACAACTTTCAGACATCTCAGAATCATGTGGGAAGTTAACCTAAGTTGTTTCCATTAGGTTTGCAGTAAGTGCTTTGGTGTAAAATTGAAATGTATACTATTTGAATTGTCTAAGCATTGCATGCACTGAGGTAACAACTTTTTTGTGTTGATTTGTACAGCCATGAAACAACTTTCAAACTACTCAGAATCATGTGGAAAGTTGACCTAAGGTGTTTCCATTAGGTTTGCAGTAAGTGCTTTGGTGTAAAATTGAAATGTATACTATTTGTATTGTAAAAGCATTGCATGCACTGAGAAAACAACTTTTTTGTCTTGATGTGCACAGGTATGAAACAACTTTCAGACATCTCAGAATCATATGGGAAGTTAATCTAAGTTGTTTCCATTAGGTTTGCAGTAAGTACTTTGGTGTAAAATTGAAATGTATACTATTTGTATTGTCTAAGCATTACATGCACTGAGATAACAACTTTTTTGTGTTGATGTGTATAGCCATGAATCAACTTTCAAACTACTCATAATCATGTGGGAAGTTAACCTAAGGTGTTTCCATTAGTTTGCAGTAAGTACTTTGGTGTAAAATTGAGATGTATACTACCTTAATGTCGAGCATAGTAGTACTGAGAAAGTAACTTTTTTGTCTTGATGAACTGAGGCATGAAAAACTTTAAACTTAGTCATACTCATCTGGGAAGTTAACCAAATCTGTTTGCATTAGGTTTGCAGTCAGGACTTTTGAGTACAATTGAAATGTATACTACTTTTATGGCAAATCATTCTACTCACTGTGAAATCAACTTTTTTGTCTTTATGTGCACAGGTATGAAACAACTTTCAGACATCTCAGAATCATGTGGGAAGTTAACTTAAAGTGTTTCCATTAGGTTTGCAGTAAGTGCTTTGGAGTAAAATTGAAATGTATACTACTTTTATGTCAAAGCATTCTATTCACTGTGAAATCAACTTTTTTGTCTTTATGTGCACAGCTATGAAACAACTTTCAGACATCTCAGAATCATGTGAGAAGTTAACCTATGGTGTTTCCATTAGGTTTGCAGTAAGTGCTTTGGAGTAAAATTGAAATGTATACTATTTGTATTGTCTAAGCATTGCATGCACTGAGATAACAACTTTTTTGTGTTGATGTGTACAGCCATGAAACAACTTTCAAACTACTCATAATCATGTGGGAAGTTAACCTAAGGTGTTTCCATTAGTTTGCAGTAAGTACTTTGGTGTAAAATTGAGATGTATACTACCTTAAATTCAGAGCATAGTAGTACTGAGAAATTAACTTTTTTGTCTTGATGAACTGAGGCATGAAACAACTTTAAACCTAGTCATACTCATCTGGGACGTCAACCAAATCTGTTTGCATTAGGTTTGCAGTCAGGACTTTTGAGTACAATTGAAATGTATACTACTTTTATGTCAAAGCATTCTATTCACTGTGAAATCAACTTTTTTGCCTTTATGTGCACAGCTATGAAACAACTTTCAGACATCTCAGAATCATGTGGGAAGTTATCCTAAGTTGTTTCCATTAGGTTTGCAGTAAGTGCTTTGGTGTAAAATTGAAATGTATACTATTTGTATTGTCTAAGCATTGCATGCACTGAGATAACAACTTTTTTGTGTTGATGTGTACAGCCATGAAACAACTTTCAAACTACTCATAATCATGTGGAAAGTTGACCTAAGGTGTTTCCATTAGGTTTGAAGTAAGTGCTTTGGTGTAAAATTGAAATGTATACTATTTGTATTGTAAAAGCATTGCATGCACTGAGAAAACAACTTTTTTGTCTTGATGTGCACAGGTATGAAACAACTTTCAGACATCTCAGAATCATATGGGAAGTTAATCTAAGTTGTTTCCATTAGGTTTGCAGTAAGTACTTTGGTGTAAAATTGAAATGTATACTATTTGTATTGTCTAAGCATTACATGCACTGAGATAACAACTTTTTGTGTTGATGTGTACAGCCATGAATCAACTTTCAAACTACTCATAATCATGTGGGAAGTTAACCTAAGGTGTTTCCATTAGTTTGCAGTAAGTACTTTGGTGTAAAATTGAGATGTATACTACCTTAAAGTCAGAGCATAGTGGTACTGAGAAATTAACTTTTTTGTCTTGATGAACTGAGGCATGAAACAACTTTAAACCTAGTCATACTCATCTGGGAAGTTAACCAAATCTGTTTGCATTAGGTTTGCAGTCAGGACTTTTGAGTACAATTGAAATGTATACTACTTTTATGTCAAATCATTCTACTCACTGTGAAATCAACTTTTTTGTCTTGATGTGCACAGGTATGAAACAACTTTCAGACATCTCAGAATCATGTGGGAAGTTAACCTATGGTGTTTCCATTAGGTTTGCAGTAAGAACTTTGGTGTAAAATTGAAATGCTTACTATTTGTATTGTCGAAGCATTGCATGCACTGAGATAACAACTTTTTTGTGTTGATGTGTACAGCCATGAAACAACTTTCAAACTACTCATAATCATGTGGAAAGTTAACCTAAAGTGTTTCCATTAGGTTTGCAGTAAGTGCTTTGGTGTAAAATTGAAATGTATACTACTTTTATGTCAAAGCAGTCTATTCACTGTGAAGTCAACTTATTTGTCTTTATGTGCACAGGTATGAAACAACTTTCAGACATCTCAGAATCATGTGGGAAGTTAACCTATGGTGTTTCCATTAGGTTTGCAGTAAGTACTTTGGTGTAAAATTGAAATGCTTACTATTTGTATTGTCGAAGCATTGCATGCACTGAGATAACAACTTTTTTGTGTTGATGTGTACAGCCATGAAACAACTTTCAAACTACTCATAATTATGTGGGAAGTTAACCTAAGGTGTTTCCATTAGTTTGCAGTAAGTACTTTGGTGTAAAATTGAGATGTATACTACCTTAAAGTCAGAGCATAGTAGTACTGAGAAATTAACTTTTTTGTCTTGATGAACTGAGGCATGAAACAACTTTAAACCTAGTCATACTCATCTGGGAAGTCAACCAAATCTGTTTGCATTAGGTTTGCAGTCAGGACTTTTGAGTACAATTGAAATGTATACTACTTTTATGTCAAAGCATTCTATTCACTGTGAAATCAACTTTTTTGTCTTTATGTGCACAGGTATGAAACAACTTTCAGACATCTCAGAATCATGTGGGAAGTTAAATTAAAGTGTTTCCATTAGGTTTGCAGTAAGTGCTTTGGAGTAATATTGAAATGTATACTATTTGTATTGTTTAAGCACTGCATGCACTGAGATAACAACTTTTTTGTGTTGATGTGTACAGCCATGAAACAACTTTCAAACCACTCATAATCATGTGGAAAGTTAACCTAAAGTGTTTCCATTAGGTTTGCAGTAAGTGTTTTGGTGTAAAATTGAATTGTATACTACTTTTATGTCAAAGCATTCTATTCACTGTGAAATCAACTTTTTTGTCTTTATGTGCACAGCTATGAAACAACTTTCAGACATCTCAGAGTCATGTGGGAAGTTAAACTATGGTGTTTCCATTAGGTTTGCAGTAAGTACTTTGGTGTAAAATTGAAATGCATACTATTTGTATTGTCGAAGCATTACATGCACTGAGATAACAACTTTTTTGTGTTCATGTGTACAGCCATGATACAACTTTCAAACTACTCATAATCATGTGGGAAGTTAACCTAAGGTGTTTCCATTAGTTTGCAGTAAGTACTTTGGTGTAAAATTGAGATGTATACTACCTTAAAGTCAGAGCATAGTAGTACTGAGAAATTAACTTTTTTGTCTTGATGAACTGAGGCATGAAACAACTTTAAACCTAGTCATACTCATCTGGGAAGTCAACCAAATCTGTTTGCATTAGGTTTGCAGTCAGGACTTTTGAGTACAATTGAAATGTATACTACTTTTATGTCAAAGCATTCTATTCACTGTGAAATCAACTTTTTTGTCTTTATGTGCACAGCTATGAAACAACTTTCAGACATCTCAGAATCATGTGGGAAGTTAACCTAAGTTGTTTCCATTAGGTTTGCAGTAAGTGCTTTGGTGTAAAATTGAAATGTATACTATTTGAATTGTCTAAGCATTGCATGCACTGAGATAACAACTTTTTTGTGTTGATGTGTACAGCTATGAAACAACTTTCAAACTACACATAATCATGTGGAAAGTTGACCTAAGGTGTTTCCATTAGGTTTGCAGTAAGTGCTTGGTGTAAAATTGAAATGTATACTATTTGTATTGTAAAAGCATTGCATGCACTGAGAAAACAACTTTTTTGTCTTGATGTGCACAGGTATGAAACAACTTTCAGACATCTCAGAATCATATGGGAAGTTAATCTAAGTTGTTTCCATTAGGTTTGCAGTAAGTACTTTGGTGTAAAATTGAAATGTATACTATTTGTATTGTCTAAGCATTACATGCACTGAGATAACAACTTTTTTGTGTTGATGTGTACAGCCATGAATCAGCTTTCAAACTACTCATAATCATGTGGGAAGTTAACCTAAGGTGTTTCCATTACTTTGCAGTAAGTACTTTGGTGTAAAATTGAGATGTATACTACCTTAATGTCAGAGCATAGTAGTACTGAGAAAGTAACTTTTTTGTCTTGATGAACTCAGGCATGAAAAACTTTAAACCTAGTCATACTCATCTGGGAAGTTAACCAAATCTGTTTGCATTAAGTTTGCAGTCAGGACTTTTGAGTACAATTGAAATGTATACTACTTTTATGTCAAATCATTCTACTCACTGTGAAATCAACTTTTTTGTCTTTATGTGCACAGGTATGAAACAACTTTCAGACATCTCAGAATCATGTGGGAAGTTAACTTAAAGTGTTTCCATTAGGTTTGCAGTAAGTGCTTTGGAGTAAAATTGAAATGTATACTATTTGTATTGTTTAAGCACTGCATGCACTGAGATAACAACTTTTTTGTGTTGATGTGTACAGCCATGAAACAACTTTCAAACTACTCATAATCATGTGGAAAGTTAACCTAAAGTGTTTCCATTAGGTTTGCAGTAAGTGCTTTGGTGTAAAATTGAAATGTATACTACTTTTATGTCAAAGCATTCTATTCACTGTGAAATCAACTTTTTTGTCTTTATGTGCACAGGTATGAAACAACTTTCAGACATCTCAGAATCATGTGGGAAGTTAACCTATGGTGTTTCCATTAGGTTTGCAGTAAGTACTTTGGTGTAAAATTGAAATGCATACTATTTGTATTGTCGAAGTATTGCATGCACTGAGATAACAACTTTTTTGTGTTGATGTGTACAGCCATGAATCAACTTTCAAACTACTCATAATCATGTGGGAAGTTAACCTAAGGTGTTTCCATTAGTTTGCAGTAAGTACTTTGGTGTAAAATTGAGATGTATACTACCTTAAAGTCAGAGCATAGTAGTACTGAGAAATTAACTTTTTTGTCTTGATGAACTGAGGCATGAAACAACTTTAAACCTAGTCATACTTATCTGGGAAGTTAACCAAATCTGTTTGCATTAGGTTTGCAGTCAGGACTTTTGAGTACAATTGAAATGTATACTACTTTTATGTCAAAGCATTCTATTCACTGTGAAATCAACTTTTTTGTCTTTATGTGCACAGGTATGAAACAACTTTCAGACATCTCAGAATCATGTGGGAAGTTAAATTAAAGTGTTTCCATTAGGTTTGCAGTAAGTGCTTTAGAGTAATATTGAAATGTATACTATTTGTATTGTTTAAGCACTGCATGCACTGAGATAACAACTTTTTTGTGTTGATGTGTACAGCCATGAAACAACTTTCAAACTACTCATAATCATGTGGAAAGTTAACCTAAAGTGTTTCCATTAGGTTTGCAGTAAGTGTTTTGGTGTAAAACTGAATTGTATACTACCTTTATGTCAAAGCATTCTATTCACTGTGAAATCAACTTTTTTGTCTTTATGTGCACAGCTATGAAACAACTTTTAGACATCTCAGAATAATGTGGGAAGTTAACCTATGGTGTTTCCATTAGGTTTGCAGTAAGTACTTTGGTGTAAAATTGAAATGCATACTATTTGTATTGTCGAAGCATTGCATGCACTGAGATAACAACTTTTTTGTGTTGATGTGTACAGCCATGAAACAACTTTCAAACTACTCATAATCATGTGGGAAGTTAACCTAAGGTGTTTCCATTAGTTTGCAGTAAGTACTTTGGTGTAAAATTGAGATGTATACTACCTTAAAGTCAGAGCATAGTAGTACTGAGAAATTAACTTTTTTGTCTTGATGAACTGAGGCATGAAACAACTTTAAACCTAGTCATACTCATCTGGGAAGTCAACCAAATCTGTTTGCATTAGGTTTGCAGTCAGGACTTTTGAGTACAATTGAAATGTATACTACTTTTATGTCAAAGCATTCTATTCACTGTGAAATCAACTTTTTTCTCTTTATGTGCACAGCTATGAAACAACTTTCAGACATCTCAGAATCATGTGGGAAGTTAACCTAAGGTGTTTCCATTAGGTTTGCAGTAAGTGCTTTGGTGTAAAATTGAAATGTATACTATTTGTATTGTCTAAGCATTACATGCACTGAGATAACAACTCTTTTGTGTTGATGTGTACAGGCATGAAACAACTTTCAAACTACTCATAATCATGTGGAAAGTTAACCTAAAGTGTTTCCATTAGGTTTGCAGTAAGTGCTTTGGTGTAAAATTGAAATGTATACTACTTTTATGTTAAAGCATTCTATTCACTGGGAAATCAACTTTTTTGTCTTTATGTGCACAGCTATGAAACAACTTTCAGACATCTCAGAATCATGTGGGAAGTTAACCTAAGTTGTTTCCATTAGGTTTGCAGTAAGTGCTTTGGTGTAAAATTGAAATGTATACTATTTGAATTGTCTAAGCATTGCATGCACTGAGTTAACAACTTTTTTGTGTTGATTTGTACAGCCATGAAACAACTTTCAAACTACTCAGAATCATGTGGAAAGTTGACCTAAGGTGTTTCCATTAGGTTTGCAGTAAGTGCTTTGGTGTAAAATTGAAATGTATACTATTTGTATTGTAAAAGCATTGCATGCACTGAGAAAACAACTTTTTTGTCTTGATGTGCACAGGTATGAAACAACTTTCAGACATCTCAGAATCATATGGGAAGTTAATCTAAGTTGTTTCCATTAGGTTTGCAGTAAGTACTTTGGTGTAAAATTGAAATGTATACTATTTGTATTGTCTAAGCATTACATGCACTGAGATAACAACTTTTTTGTGTTGATGTGTACAGCCATGAATCAACTTTCAAACTACTCATAATCATGTGGGAAGTTAACCTAAGGTGTTTCCATTAGTTTGCAGTAAGTACTTTGGTGTAAAATTGAGATGTATACTACCTTAATGTCAGAGCATAGTAGTACTGAGAAAGTAACTTTTTTGTCTTGATGAACTGAGGCATGAAAAACTTTAAACATAGTCATACTCATCTGGGAAGTTAAACAAATCTGTTTGCATTAGGTTTGCAGTCAGGACTTTTGAGTACAATTGAAATGTATACTACTTTTATGTCAAATCATTCTATTCACTGTGAAATCAATTTTTTTGTCTTTAT
The DNA here is from genome assembly GCF_030028105.1 of Mobula birostris. NCBI lineage: Eukaryota > Metazoa > Chordata > Chondrichthyes > Myliobatiformes > Myliobatidae > Mobula > Mobula birostris. The sequence continues at coordinate 23,502 of NW_027274873.1, forward strand.
GTGCACAGGTATGAAACAACTTTCAGACATCTCAGAATCATGTGGGAAGTTAACTTAAAGTGTTTCCATTAGGTTTGCAGTAAGTGCTTTGGAGTAAAATTGAAATGTATACTATTTGTATTGTTTAAGCACTGCATGCACTGAGATAACAACTTTTTTGTGTTGATGTGTACAGCCATGAAACAACTTTCAAACTACTCATAATCATGTGGAAAGTTAACCTAAAGTGTTTCCATTAGGTTTGCAGTAAGTGCTTTGGTGTAAAATTGAAATGTATACTACTTTTATGTCAAAGCATTCTATTCACTGTGAAATCAACTTTTTTGTCTTTATGTGCACAGCTATGAAACAACTTTCAGACATCTCAGAATCATGTGAGAAGTTAACCTATGGTGTTTCCATTAGGTTTGCAGTAAGTGCTTTGGAGTAAAATTGAAATGTATACTATTTGTATTGTCTAAGCATTGCATGCACTGAGATAACAACTTTTTTGTGTTGATGTGTACAGCCATGAAACAACTTTCAAACTACTCATAATCATGTGGGAAGTTAACCTAAGGTGTTTCCATTAGTTTGCAGTAAGTACTTTGGTGTAAAATTGAGATGTATACTACCTTAAATTCAGAGCATAGTAGTACTGAGAAATTAACTTTTTTGTCTTGATGAACTGAGGCATGAAACAACTTTAAACCTAGTCATACTCATCTGGGAAGTTAACCAAATCTGTTTGCATTAGGTTTGCAGTCAGGACTTTTGAGTACAATTGAAATGTATACTACTTTTATGTCAAAGCATTCTACTCACTGTGAAATCAACTTTTTTGTCTTTATGTGCACAGGTATGAAACAACTTTCAGACATCTCAGAATCATGTGGGAAGTTAAATTAAAGTGTTTCCATTAGGTTTGCAGTAAGTGCTTTGGAGTAATATTGAAATGTATACTATTTGTATTGTTTAAGCACTGCATGCACTGAGATAACAACTTTTTTGTGTTGATGTGTACAGCCATGAAACAACTTTCAAACTACTCATAATCATGTGGAAAGTTAACCTAAAGTGTTTCCATTAGGTTTGCAGTAAGTGTTTTGGTGTAAAATTGAATTGTATACTACTTTTATGTCAAAGCATTCTATTCACTGTGAAATCAACTTTTTTGTCTTTATGTGCACAGCTATGAAACAACTTTCAGACATCTCAGAATCATGTGGGAAGTTAACCTATGGTGTTTCCTTTAGGTTTGCAGTAAGTACTTTGGTGTAAAATTGAAATGCATACTATTTGTATTGTCGAAGCATTGCATGCACTGAGATAACAACTTTTTTGTGTTGATGTGTACAGCCATGAAACAACTTTCAAACTACTCATAATCATGTGGGAAGTTAACCTAAGGTGTTTCCATTAGTTTGCAGTAAGTACTTTGGTGTAAAATTGAGATGTATACTACCTTAAAGTCAGAGCATAGTAGTACTGAGAAATTAACTTTTTGGTCTTGATGAACTGAGGCATGAAACAACTTTAAACCTAGTCATACTCATCTGGGAAGTCAACCAAATCTGTTTGCATTAGGTTTGCAGTCAGGACTTTTGAGTACAATTGAAATGTATACTACTTTTATGTCAAAGCATTCTATTCACTGTGAAATCAACTTTTTTCTCTTTATGTGCACAGCTATGAAACAACTTTCAGACATCTCAGAATCATGTGGGAAGTTAACCTATGGTGTTTCCTTTAGGTTTGCAGTAAGTGCTTTGTAGTAAAATTGAAATGTATACTATTTGTATTGTCTAAGCATTGCATGCTCTGAGATAACAACTTTTTTCTGTTGATGTGTACAGCCATGAAACAACTTTCAAACTACTCATAATCATGTGGAAAGTTGACCTAAGGTGTTTCCATTAGGTTTGAAGTAAGTGCTTTGGTGTAAAATTGAAATGTATACTATTTGTATTGTAAAAGCATTGCATGCACTGAGAAAACAACTTTTTTGTCTTGATGTGCACAGGTATGAAACAACTTTCAGACATCTCAGAATCTTATGGGAAGTTAATCTAAGTTGTTTCCATTAGGTTTGCAGTAAGTACTTTGGTGTAAAATTGAAATGCATACTATTTGTATTGTCTAAGCATTACATGCACTGAGATAACAACTTTTTGTGTTGATGTGTACAGCCATGAAACAACTTTCAAACTACTCATAATCATGTGGGAAGTTAACCGAAGGTGTTTCCATTAGTTTGCAGTAAGTACTTTGGTGTAAAATTGAGATGTATACTACCTTAAAGTCAGAGCATAGTGGTACTGAGATATTAACTTTTTTGTCTTGATGAACTGAGGCATGAAACAACTTTAAACCTAGTCATACTCATCTGGGAAGTTAACCAAATCTGTTTGCAGTCAGGACTTTTGAGTACAATTGAAATGTATACTACTTTTATGTCAAATCATTCTACTCACTGTGAAATCAACTTTTTTGTCTTGATGTGCACAGGTATGAAACAACTTTCAGACACCTCAGAATCATGTGGGAAGTTAACCTATGGTGTTTCCATTAGGTTTGCAGTAAGTACTTTGGTGTAAAATTGAAATGCTTACTATTTGTATTGTCGAAGCATTGCATGCACTGAGATAACAACTTTTTTGTGTTGATGTGTACAGCCATGAAACAACTTTCAAACTACTCATAATCATGTGGAAAGTTAACCTAAAGTGTTTCCATTAGGTTTGCAGTAAGTGCTTTGGTGTAAAATTGAAATGTATACTACTTTTATGTCAAAGCATTCTATTCACTGTGAAGTCAACTTTTTTGTCTTTATGTGCACAGCTATGAAACAACTTTCAGACATCTCAGAATCATGTGGGAAGTTAACCTACGGTGTTTCCATTAGGTTTGCAGTAAGTACTTTGGTGTAAAATTGAAATGCTTACTATTTGTATTGTCGAAGCATTGCATGCACTGAGATAACAACTTTTTTGTGTTGATGTGTACAGCCATGAAACAACTTTCAAACTACTCATAATCATGTGGGAAGTTAACCTAAGGTGTTTCCATTAGTTTGCAGTAAGTACTTTGGTGTAAAATTGAGATGTATACTACCTTAAATTCAGAGCATAGTAGTACTGAGAAATTAACTTTTTTGTCTTGATGAACTGAGGCATGAAACAACTTTAAACCTAGTCATACTCATCTGGGAAGTCAACCAAATCTGTTTGCATTAGGTTTGCAGTCAGGACTTTTGAGTACAATTGAAATGTATACTACTTTTATGTCAAATCATTCTATTCACTGTGAAATCAAGTTTTTTGTCTTTATGTGCACAGGTATGAAACAACTTTCAGACATCTCAGAATCATGTGGGAAGTTAAACTATGGTGTTTCCTTTAGGTTTGCAGTAAGTGCTTTGGAGTAAAATTGAAATGTATACTATTTGTATTGTCTAAGCATTGCATGCACTGAGCTAACAACTTTTTTCTGTTGATGTGTACAGCCATGAAACAGCTTTCAAACTACTCATAATCATGTGGGAAGTTCACCTAAGGTGTTTCCATTAGGTTTGCAGTAAGTGCTTTGGTGTAAAATTGAAATGTATACTATTTGTATTGTCTAAGCATTGCATGCACTGAGATAACAACTTTTTTGTCTTGATGTGCACAGGTATGAAACAACTTTCAGAGATCTCAGAATCATATGGGAAGTTAATCTAAGTTGTTTCCATTTGGTTTGCAGTAAGTACTTTGGTGTAAAATTGAAATGCATACTATTTGTATTGTCTAAGCATTGCATGCACTGAGATAACAACTTTTTTGTGTTGATGTGTACAGCCATGAATCAACTTTCAAACTACTCATAATCATGTGGGAAGTTAACCTAAGGTGTTTCCATTAGTTTGCAGTAAGTACTTTGGTGTAAAATTGAGATGTATACTACCTTAAAGTCAGAGCATAGTGGTACTGAGAAATTAACTTTTTTGTCTTGATGAACTGAGGCATGAAACAACTTTAAACCTAGTCATACTCATCTGGGAAGTTAACCAAATCTGTTTGCATTAGGTTTGCAGTCAGGACTTTTGAGTACAATTGAAATGTATACTACTTTTATGTCAAATCATTCTACTCACTGTGAAATCAATTTTTTTGTCTTGATGTGCACAGGTATGAAACAACTTTCAGACATCTCAGAATCATGTGGGAAGTTAACTTAAAGTGTTTCCATTAGGTTTGCAGTAAGTGCTTTGGAGTAAAATTGAAATATATACTATTTGTATTGTTTAAGCACTGCATGCACTGAGATAACAACTTTTTTGTGTTGATGTGTACAGCCATGAAACAACTTTCAAACTACTCATAATCATGTGGAAAGTTAACCTAAAGTGTTTCCATTAGGTTTGCAGTAAGTGTTTTGGTGTAAAATTGAATTGTATACTACTTTTATGTCAAAGCATTCTATTCACTGTGAAATCAACTTTTTTGTCTTTATGTGCACAGCTATGAAACAACTTTCAGACATCTCAGAGTCATGTGGGAAGTTAAACTATGGTGTTTCCATTAGGTTTGCAGTAAGTACTTTGGTGTAAAATTGAAATGCATACTATTTGTATTGTCGAAGCATTACATGCACTGAGATAACAACTTTTTTGTGTTCATGTGTACAGCCATGATACAACTTTCAAACTACTCATAATCATGTGGGAAGTTAACCTAAGGTGTTTCCATTAGTTTGCAGTAAGTACTTTGGTGTAAAATTGAGATGTATACTACCTTAAAGTCAGAGCATAGTAGTACTGAGAAATTAACTTTTTTGTCTTGATGAACTGAGGCATGAAACAACTTTAAACCTAGTCATACTCATCTGGGAAGTCAACCAAATCTGTTTGCATTAGGTTTGCAGTCAGGACTTTTGAGTACAATTGAAATGTATACTACTTTTATGTCAAAGCATTCTATTCACTGTGAAATCAACTTTTTTGTCTTTATGTGCACAGCTATGAAACAACTTTCAGACATCTCAGAATCATGTGGGAAGTTAACCTAAGTTGTTTCCATTAGGTTTGCAGTAAGTGCTTTGGTGTAAAATTGAAATGTATACTATTTGAATTGTCTAAGCATTGCATGCACTGAGATAACAACTTTTTTGTGTTGATGTGTACAGCCATGAAACAACTTTCAAACTACTCATAATCATGTGGAAAGTTGACCTAAGGTGTTTCCATTAGGTTTGCAGTAAGTGCTTGGTGTAAAATTGAAATGTATACTATTTGTATTGTAAAAGCATTGCATGCACTGAGAAAACAACTTTTTTGTCTTGATGTGCACAGGTATGAAACAACTTTCAGACATCTCAGAATCATATGGGAAGTTAATCTAAGTTGTTTCCATTAGGTTTGCAGTAAGTACTTTGGTGTAAAATTGAAATGTATACTATTTGTATTGTCTAAGCATTACATGCACTGAGATAACAACTTTTTTGTGTTGATGTGTACAGCCATGAATCAACTTTCAAACTACTCATAATCATGTGGGAAGTTAACCTAAGGTGTTTCCATTACTTTGCAGTAAGTACTTTGGTGTAAAATTGAGATGTATACTACCTTAATGTCAGAGCATAGTAGTACTGAGAAAGTAACTTTTTTGTCTTGATGAACTCAGGCATGAAAAACTTTAAACCTAGTCATACTCATCTGGGAAGTTAACCAAATCTGTTTGCATTAAGTTTGCAGTCAGGACTTTTGAGTACAATTGAAATGTATACTACTTTTATGTCAAATCATTCTACTCACTGTGAAATCAACTTTTTTGTCTTTATGTGCACAGGTATGAAACAACTTTCAGACATCTCAGAATCATGTGGGAAGTTAACTTAAAGTGTTTCCATTAGGTTTGCAGTAAGTGCTTTGGAGTAAAATTGAAATGTATACTATTTGTATTGTTTAAGCACTGCATGCACTGAGATAACAACTTTTTTGTGTTGATGTGTACAGCCATGAAACAACTTTCAAACTACTCATAATCATGTGGAAAGTTAACCTAAAGTGTTTCCATTAGGTTTGCAGTAAGTGTTTTGGTGTAAAATTGAATTGTATACTACTTTTATGTCAAATCATTCTATTCACTGTGAAATCAAGTTTTTTGTCTTTATGTGCACAGGTATGAAACAACTTTCAGACATCTCAGAATCATGTGGGAAGTTAAACTATGGTGTTTCCTTTAGGTTTGCAGTAAGTGCTTTGGAGTAAAATTGAAATGTATACTATTTGTATTGTCTAAGCATTGCATGCACTGAGCTAACAACTTTTTTCTGTTGATGTGTACAGCCATGAAACAGCTTTCAAACTACTCATAATCATGTGGGAAGTTCACCTAAGGTGTTTCCATTAGGTTTGCAGTAAGTGCTTTGGTGTAAAATTGAAATGTATACTATTTGTATTGTCTAAGCATTGCATGCACTGAGATAACAACTTTTTTGTCTTGATGTGCACAGGTATGAAACAACTTTCAGAGATCTCAGAATCATATGGGAAGTTAATCTAAGTTGTTTCCATTTGGTTTGCAGTAAGTACTTTGGTGTAAAATTGAAATGCATACTATTTGTATTGTCTAAGCATTGCATGCACTGAGATAACAACTTTTTTGTGTTGATGTGTACAGCCATGAATCAACTTTCAAACTACTCATAATCATGTGGGAAGTTAACCTAAGGTGTTTCCATTAGTTTGCAGTAAGTACTTTGGTGTAAAATTGAGATGTATACTACCTTAAAGTCAGAGCATAGTGGTACTGAGAAATTAACTTTTTTGTCTTGATGAACTGAGGCATGAAACAACTTTAAACCTAGTCATACTCATCTGGGAAGTTAACCAAATCTGTTTGCATTAGGTTTGCAGTCAGGACTTTTGAGTACAATTGAAATGTATACTACTTTTATGTCAAATCATTCTACTCACTGTGAAATCAATTTTTTTGTCTTGATGTGCACAGGTATGAAACAACTTTCAGACATCTCAGAATCATGTGGGAAGTTAACTTAAAGTGTTTCCATTAGGTTTGCAGTAAGTGCTTTGGAGTAAAATTGAAATATATACTATTTGTATTGTTTAAGCACTGCATGCACTGAGATAACAACTTTTTTGTGTTGATGTGTACAGCCATGAAACAACTTTCAAACTACTCATAATCATGTGGAAAGTTAACCTAAAGTGTTTCCATTAGGTTTGCAGTAAGTGTTTTGGTGTAAAATTGAATTGTATACTACTTTTATGTCAAAGCATTCTATTCACTGTGAAATCAACTTTTTTGTCTTTATGTGCACAGCTATGAAACAACTTTCAGACATCTCAGAGTCATGTGGGAAGTTAAACTATGGTGTTTCCATTAGGTTTGCAGTAAGTACTTTGGTGTAAAATTGAAATGCATACTATTTGTATTGTCGAAGCATTACATGCACTGAGATAACAACTTTTTTGTGTTCATGTGTACAGCCATGATACAACTTTCAAACTACGCATAATCATGTGGGAAGTTAACCTAAGGTGTTTCCATTAGTTTGCAGTAAGTACTTTGGTGTAAAATTGAGATGTATACTACCTTAAAGTCAGAGCATAGTAGTACTGAGAAATTAACTTTTTTGTCTTGATGAACTGAGGCATGAAACAACTTTAAACCTAGTCATACTCATCTGGGAAGTCAACCAAATCTGTTTGCATTAGGTTTGCAGTCAGGACTTTTGAGTACAATTGAAATGTATACTACTTTTATGTCAAAGCATTCTATTCACTGTGAAATCAACTTTTTTGTCTTTATGTGCACAGCTATGAAACAACTTTCAGACATCTCAGAATCATGTGGGAAGTTAACCTAAGTTGTTTCCATTAGGTTTGCAGTAAGTGCTTTGGTGTAAAATTGAAATGTATACTATTTGAATTGTCTAAGCATTGCATGCACTGAGATAACAACTTTTTTGTGTTGATGTGTACAGCCATGAAACAACTTTCAAACTACTCATAATCATGTGGAAAGTTGACCTAAGGTGTTTCCATTAGGTTTGCAGTAAGTGCTTGGTGTAAAATTGAAATGTATACTATTTGTATTGTAAAAGCATTGCATGCACTGAGAAAACAACTTTTTTGTCTTGATGTGCACAGGTATGAAACAACTTTCAGACATCTCAGAATCATATGGGAAGTTAATCTAAGTTGTTTCCATTAGGTTTGCAGTAAGTACTTTGGTGTAAAATTGAAATGTATACTATTTGTATTGTCTAAGCATTACATGCACTGAGATAACAACTTTTTTGTGTTGATGTGTACAGCCATGAATCAACTTTCAAACTACTCATAATCATGTGGGAAGTTAACCTAAGGTGTTTCCATTACTTTGCAGTAAGTACTTTGGTGTAAAATTGAGATGTATACTACCTTAATGTCAGAGCATAGTAGTACTGAGAAAGTAACTTTTTTGTCTTGATGAACTCAGGCATGAAAAACTTTAAACCTAGTCATACTCATCTGGGAAGTTAACCAAATCTGTTTGCATTAAGTTTGCAGTCAGGACTTTTGAGTACAATTGAAATGTATACTACTTTTATGTCAAAGCATTCTATTCACTGTGAAATCAACTTTTTTGTCTTTATGTGCACAGGTATGAAACAACTTTCAGACATCTCAGAATCATGTGGGAAGTTAAATTAAAGTGTTTCCATTAGGTTTGCAGTAAGTGCTTTAGAGTAATATTGAAATGTATACTATTTGTATTGTTTAAGCACTGCATGCACTGAGATAACAACTTTTTTGTGTTGATGTGTACAGCCATGAAACAACTTTCAAACTACTCATAATCATGTGGAAAGTTAACCTAAAGTGTTTCCATTAGGTTTGCAGTAAGTGTTTTGGTGTAAAATTGAATTGTATACTACCTTTATGTCAAAGCATTCTATTCACTGTGAAATCAACTTTTTTGTCTTTATGTGCACAGCTATGAAACAACTTTCAGACATCTCAGAATAATGTGGGAAGTTAACCTATGGTGTTTCCATTAGGTTTGCAGTAAGTACTTTGGTGTAAAATTGAAATGCATACTATTTGTATTGTCGAAGCATTGCATGCACTGAGATAACAACTTTTTTGTGTTGATGTGTACAGCCATGAAACAACTTTCAAACTACTCATAATCATGTGGGAAGTTAACCTAAGGTGTTTCCATTAGTTTGCAGTAAGTACTTTGGTGTAAAATTGAGATGTATACTACCTTAAAGTCAGAGCATAGTAGTACTGAGAAATTAACTTTTTTGTCTTGATGAACTGAGGCATGAAACAACTTTAAACCTAGTCATACTCATCTGGGAAGTCAACCAAATCTGTTTGCATTAGGTTTGCAGTCAGGACTTTTGAGTACAATTGAAATGTATACTACTTTTATGTCAAAGCATTCTATTCACTGTGAAATCAACTTTTTTCTCTTTATGTGCACAGCTATGAAACAACTTTCAGACATCTCAGAATCATGTGGGAAGTTAACCTAAGGTGTTTCCATTAGGTTTGCAGTAAGTGCTTTGGTGTAAAATTGAAATGTATACTATTTGTATTGTCTAAGCATTACATGCACTGAGATAACAACTCTTTTGTGTTGATGTGTACAGGCATGAAACAACTTTCAAACTACTCATAATCATGTGGAAAGTTAACCTAAAGTGTTTCCATTAGGTTTGCAGTAAGTGCTTTGGTGTAAAATTGAAATGTATACTACTTTTATGTTAAAGCATTCTATTCACTGGGAAATCAACATTTTTGTCTTTATGTGCACAGCTATGAAACAACTTTCAGACATCTCAGAATCATGTGGGAAGTTAACCTAAGTTGTTTCCATTAGGTTTGCAGTAAGTGCTTTGGTGTAAAATTGAAATGTATACTATTTGAATTGTCTAAGCATTGCATGCACTGAGTTAACAACTTTTTTGTGTTGATTTGTACAGCCATGAAACAACTTTCAAACTACTCAGAATCATGTGGAAAGTTGACCTAAGGTGTTTCCATTAGGTTTGCAGTAAGTGCTTTGGTGTAAAATTGAAATGTATAGTATTTGTATTGTAAAAGCATTGCATGCACTGAGAAAACAACTTTTTTGTCTTGATGTGCACAGGTATGAAACAACTTTCAGACATCTCAGAATCATATGGGAAGTTAATCTAAGTTGTTTCCATTAGGTTTGCAGTAAGTACTTTGGTGTAAAATTGAAATGTATACTATTTGTATTGTCTAAGCATTACATGCACTGAGATAACAACTTTTTTGTGTTGATGTGTACAGCCATGAATCAACTTTCAAACTACTCATAATCATGTGGGAAGTTAACCTAAGGTGTTTCCATTAGTTTGCAGTAAGTACTTTGGTGTAAAATTGAGATGTATACTACCTTAATGTCAGAGCATAGTAGTACTGAGAAAGTAACTTTTTTGTCTTGATGAACTGAGGCATGAAAAACTTTAAACATAGTCATACTCATCTGGGAAGTTAAACAAATCTGTTTGCATTAGGTTTGCAGTCAGGACTTTTGAGTACAATTGAAATGTATACTACTTTTATGTCAAATCATTCTATTCACTGTGAAATCAATTTTTTTGTCTTTATGTGCACAGGTATGAAACAACTTTCAGACATCTCAGAATCATGTGGGAAGTTAACTTAAAGTGTTTCCATTAGGTTTGCAGTAAGTGCTTTGGAGTAAAATTGAAATGTATACTATTTGTATTGTTTAAGCACTGCATGCACTGAGATAACAACTTTTTTGTGTTGATGTGTACAGCCATGAAACAACTTTCAAACTACTCATAATCATGTGGAAAGTTAACCTAACGTGTTTCCATTAGGTTTGCAGTAAGTGCTTTGGTGTAAAATTGAAATGTATACTACTTTTATGTCAAAGCATTCTATTCACTGTGAAATCAACTTTTTTGTCTTTATGTGCACAGCTATGAAACAACTTTCAGACATCTCAGAATCATGTGAGAAGTTAACCTATGGTGTTTCCATTAGGTTTGCAGTAAGTGCTTTGGAGTAAAATTGAAATGTATACTATTTGTATTGTCTAAGCATTGCATGCACTGAGATAACAACTTTTTTGTGTTGATGTGTACAGCCATGAAACAACTTTCAAACTACTCATAATCATGTGGGAAGTTAACCTAAGGTGTTTCCATTAGTTTGCAGTAAGTACTTTGGTGTAAAATTGAGATGTATACTACCTTAAATTCAGAGCATAGTAGTACTGAGAAATTAACTTTTTTGTCTTGATGAACTGAGGCATGAAACAACTTTAAACCTAGTCATACTCATCTGGGAAGTTAACCAAATCTGTTTGCATTAGGTTTGCAGTCAGGACTTTTGAGTACAATTGAAATGTATACTACTTTTATGTCAAAGCATTCTACTCACTGTGAAATCAACTTTTTTGTCTTTATGTGCACAGGTATGAAACAACTTTCAGACATCTCAGAATCATGTGGGAAGTTAAATTAAAGTGTTTCCATTAGGTTTGCAGTAAGTGCTTTGGAGTAATATTGAAATGTATACTATTTGTATTGTTTAAGCACTGCATGCACTGAGATAACAACTTTTTTGTGCTGATGTGTACAGCCATGAAACAACTTTCAAACTACTCATAATCATGTGGAAAGTTAACCTAAAGTGTTTCCATTAGGTTTGCAGTAAGTGTTTTGGTGTAAAATTGAATTGTATACTACTTTTATGTCAAAGCATTCTATTCACTGTGAAATCAACTTTTTTGTCTTTATGTGCACAGCTATGAAACAACTTTCAGACATCTCAGAATCATGTGGGAAGTTAACCTATGGTGTTTCCTTTAGGTTTGCAGTAAGTACTTTGGTGTAAAATTGAAATGCATACTATTTGTATTGTCGAAGCATTGCATGCACTGAGATAACAACTTTTTTGTGTTGATGTGTACAGCCATGAAACAACTTTCAAACTACTCATAATCATGTGGGAAGTTAACCTAAGGTGTTTCCATTAGTTTGCAGTAAGTACTTTGGTGTAAAATTGAGATGTATACTACCTTAAAGTCAGAGCATAGTAGTACTGAGAAATTAACTTTTTGGTCTTGATGAACTGAGGCATGAAACAACTTTAAACCTAGTCATACTCATCTGGGAAGTCAACCAAATCTGTTTGCATTAGGTTTGCAGTCAGGACTTTTGAGTACAATTGAAATGTATACTACTTTTATGTCAAAGCATTCTATTCACTGTGAAATCAACTTTTTTCTCTTTATGTGCACAGGTATGAAACAACTTTCAGACATCTCAGAATCATGTGGGAAGTTAACCTATGGTGTTTCCTTTAGGTTTGCAGTAAGTGCTTTGTAGTAAAATTGAAATGTATACTATTTGTATTGTCTAAGCATTGCATGCTCTGAGATAACAACTTTTTTCTGTTGATGTGTACAGCCATGAAACAACTTTCAAACTACTCATAATCATGTGGAAAGTTAACCGAAGGTGTTTCCATTAGGTTTGCAGTAAGTGCTTTGGTGTAAAATTGAAATGTATACTATTTGTATTGTCTAAGCATTACATGCACTGAGATAACAACTTTTTTGTGTTGATGTGTACAGGCATGAAACAACTTTCAAACTACTCATAATCATGTGGAAAGTTAACCTAAGGTGTTTCCATTAGGTTTGCAGTAAGTGCTGTGGTGTAAAATTGAAATGTATACTATTTGTATTGTAAAAGCATTGCATGCACTGAGAAAACAACTTTTTTGTCTTGATGTGCACAGGTATGAAACAACTTTCAGACATCTCAGAATCATGTGGGAAGTTAACCTAAGTTGTTTCCATTAGGTTTGCAGTAAGTGCTTTGGTGTAAAATTGAAATGTATACTACTTTTATGTTAAAGCATTCTATTCACTGTGAAATCAACTTTTTTGTCTCTATGTTGACAGCTATGAAACAACTTTCAGACATCTCAGAATCATGTGGGAAGTTAACCTAAGTTGTTTCCATTAGGTTTGCAGTAAGTGCTTTGGTGTAAAATTGAAATGTATACTATTTGTATTGTCTAAGCATTGCATGCACTGAGATAACAACTTTTTTGTGTTGATGTGTACAGCCATGAAACAACTTTCAAACTACTCATAATCATGTGGAAAGTTGACCTAAGGTGTTTCCATTAGGTTTGAAGTAAGTGCTTTGGTGTAAAATTGAAATGTATACTATTTGTATTGTAAAAGCATTGCATGCACTGAGAAAACAACTTTTTTGTCTTGATGTGCACAGGTATGAAACAACTTTCAGACATCTCAGAATCATATGGGAAGTTAATCTAAGTTGTTTCCATTAGGTTTGCAGTAAGTACTTTGGTGTAAAATTGAAATGCATACTATTTGTATTGTCTAAGCATTACATGCACTGAGATAACAACTTTTTGTGTTGATGTGTACAGCCATGAAACAACTTTCAAACTACTCATAATCATGTGGAAGTTAACCGAAGGTGTTTCCATTAGTTTGCAGTAAGTACTTTGGTGTAAAATTGAGATGTATACTACCTTAAAGTCAGAGCATAGTGGTACTGAGATATTAACTTTTTTGTCTTGATGAACTGAGGCATGAAACAACTTTAAACCTAGTCATACTCATCTGGGAAGTTAACCAAATCTGTTTGCAGTCAGGACTTTTGAGTACAATTGAAATGTATACTACTTTTATGTCAAATCATTCTACTCACTGTGAAATCAACTTTTTTGTCTTGATGTGCACAGGTATGAAACAACTTTCAGACACCTCAGAATCATGTGGGAAGTTAACCTATGGTGTTTCCATTAGGTTTGCAGTAAGTACTTTGGTGTAAAATTGAAATGCTTACTATTTGTATTGTCGAAGCATTGCATGCACTGAGATAACAACTTTTTTGTGTTGATGTGTACAGCCATGAAACAACTTTCAAACTACTCATAATCATGTGGAAAGTTAACCTAAAGTGTTTCCATTAGGTTTGCAGTAAGTGCTTTGGTGTAAAATTGAAATGTATACTACTTTTATGTCAAAGCATTCTATTCACTGTGAAGTCAACTTTTTTGTCTTTATGTGCACAGCTATGAAACAACTTTCAGACATCTCAGAATCATGTGGGAAGTTAACCTACGGTGTTTCCATTAGGTTTGCAGTAAGTACTTTGGTGTAAAATTGAAATGCTTACTATTTGTATTGTCGAAGCATTGCATGCACTGAGATAACAACTTTTTTGTGTTGATGTGTACAGCCATGAAACAACTTTCAAACTACTCATAATCATGTGGGAAGTTAACCTAAGGTGTTTCCATTAGTTTGCAGTAAGTACTTTCGTGTAAAATTGAGATGTATACTACCTTAAATTCAGAGCATAGTAGTACTGAGAAATTAACTTTTTTGTCTTGATGAACTGAGGCATGAAACAACTTTAAACCTAGTCATACTCATCTGGGAAGTCAACCAAATCTGTTTGCATTAGGTTTGCAGTCAGGACTTTTGAGTACAATTGAAATGTATACTACTTTTATGTCAAATCATTCTATTCACTGTGAAATCAAGTTTTTTGTCTTTATGTGCACAGGTATGAAACAACTTTCAGACATCTCAGAATCATGTGGGAAGTTAAACTATGGTGTTTCCTTTAGGTTTGCAGTAAGTGCTTTGGAGTAAAATTGAAATGTATACTATTTGTATTGTCTAAGCATTGCATGCACTGAGCTAACAACTTTTTTCTGTTGATGTGTACAGCCATGAAACAGCTTTCAAACTACTCATAATCATGTGGGAAGTTCACCTAAGGTGTTTCCATTAGGTTTGCAGTAAGTGCTTTGGTGTAAAATTGAAATGTATACTATTTGTATTGTCTAAGCATTGCATGCACTGAGATAACAACTTTTTTGTCTTGATGTGCACAGGTATGAAACAACTTTCAGACATCTCAGAATCATGTGGGAAGTTAACTTAAAGTGTTTCCATTAGGTTTGCAGTAAGTGCTTTGGAGTAAAATTGAAATATATACTATTTGTATTGTTTAAGCACTGCATGCACTGAGATAACAACTTTTTTGTGTTGATGTGTACAGCCATGAAACAACTTTCAAACTACTCATAATCATGTGGAAAGTTAACCTAAAGTGTTTCCATTAGGTTTGCAGTAAGTGTTTTGGTGTAAAATTGAATTGTATACTACTTTTATGTCAAAGCATTCTATTCACTGTGAAATCAACTTTTTTGTCTTTATGTGCACAGCTATGAAACAACTTTCAGACATCTCAGAGTCATGTGGGAAGTTAAACTATGGTGTTTCCATTAGGTTTGCAGTAAGTACTTTGGTGTAAAATTGAAATGCATACTATTTGTATTGTCGAAGCATTACATGCACTGAGATAACAACTTTTTTGTGTTCATGTGTACAGCCATGATACAACTTTCAAACTACTCATAATCATGTGGGAAGTTAACCTAAGGTGTTTCCATTAGTTTGCAGTAAGTACTTTGGTGTAAAATTGAGATGTATACTACCTTAAAGTCAGAGCATAGTAGTACTGAGAAATTAACTTTTTTGTCTTGATGAACTGAGGCATGAAACAACTTTAAACCTAGTCATACTCATCTGGGAAGTCAACCAAATCTGTTTGCATTAGGTTTGCAGTCAGGACTTTTGAGTACAATTGAAATGTATACTACTTTTATGTCAAAGCATTCTATTCACTGTGAAATCAACTTTTTTGTCTTTATGTGCACAGCTATGAAACAACTTTCAGACATCTCAGAATCATGTGGGAAGTTAACCTAAGTTGTTTCCATTAGGTTTGCAGTAAGTGTTTTGGTGTAAAATTGAATTGTATACTACCTTTATGTCAAAGCATTCTATTCACTGTGAAATCAACTTTTTTGTCTTTATGTGCACAGCTATGAAACAACTTTCATACATCTCAGAATAATGTGGGAAGTTAACCTATGGTGTTTCCATTAGGTTTGCAGTAAGTACTTTGGTGTAAAATTGAAATGCATACTATTTGTATTGTCGAAGCATTGCATGCACTGAGATAACAACTTTTTTGTGTTGATGTGTACAGCCATGAAACAACTTTCAAACTACTCATAATCATGTGGGAAGTTAACCTAAGGTGTTTCCATTAGTTTGCAGTAAGTACTTTGGTGTAAAAATTGAGATGTATACTACCTTAAAGTCAGAGCATAGTAGTACTGAGAAATTAACTTTTTTGTCTTGATGAACTGAGGGCATGAAACAACTTTAAACCTAGTCATACTCATCTGGGAAGTCAACCAAATCTGTTTGCATTAGGTTTGCAGTCAGGACTTTTGAGTACAATTGAAATGTATACTACTTTTATGTCAAAGCATTCTATTCACTGTGAAATCAACTTTTTCTCTTTATGTGCACAGCTATGAAACAACTTTCAGACATCTCAGAATCATGTGGGAAGTTAACCTAAGGTGTTTCCATTAGGTTTGCAGTAAGTGCTTTGGTGTAAAATTGAAATGTATACTATTTGTATTGTCTAAGCATTACATGCACTGAGATAACAACTCTTTTGTGTTGATGTGTACAGGCATGAAACAACTTTCAAACTACTCATAATCATGTGGAAAGTTAACCTAAAGTGTTTCCATTAGGTTTGCAGTAAGTGCTTTGGTGTAAAATTGAAATGTATACTACTTTTATGTCAAAGCATTCTATTCACTGTGAAATCAACTTTTTTGTCTTTATGTGCACAGCTATGAAACAACTTTCAGACATCTCAGAATCATGTGGGAAGTTAACCTATGGTGTTTCCTTTAGGTTTGCAGTAAGTACTTTGGTGTAAAATTGAGATGTATACTACCTTAAAGTCAGAGCATAGTAGTACTGAGAAATTAACTTTTTGGTCTTGATGAACTGAGGCATGAAACAACTTTAAACCTAGTCATACTCATCTGGGAAGTCAACCAAATCTGTTTGCATTAGGTTTGCAGTCAGGACTTTTGAGTACAATTGAAATGTATACTACTTTTATGTCAAAGCATTCTATTCACTGTGAAATCAACTTTTTTCTCTTTATGTGAACAGCTATGAAACAACTTTCAGACATCTCAGAATCATGTGGGAAGTTAACCTATGGTGTTTCCTTTAGGTTTGCAGTAAGTGCTTTGTAGTAAAATTGAAATGTATACTATTTGTATTGTCTAAGCATTGCATGCTCTGAGATAACAACTTTTTTCTGTTGATGTGTACAGCCATGAAACAACTTTCAAACTACTCATAATCATGTGGAAAGTTAACCGAAGGTGTTTCCATTAGGTTTGCAGTAAGTGCTTTGGTGTAAAATTGAAATGTATACTATTTGTATTGTCTAAGCATTACATGCACTGAGATAACAACTTTTTTGTGTTGATGTGTACAGGCATGAAACAACTTTCAAACTACTCATAATCATGTGGAAAGTTAACCTAAGGTGTTTCCATTAGGTTTGCAGTAAGTGCTGTGGTGTAAAATTGAAATGTATACTATTTGTATTGTAAAAGCATTGCATGCACTGAGAAAACAACTTTTTTGTCTTGATGTGCACAGGTATGAAACAACTTTCAGACATCTCAGAATCATGTGGGAAGTTAACCTAAGTTGTTTCCATTAGGTTTGCAGTAAGTGCTTTGGTGTAAAATTGAAATGTATACTACTTTTATGTTAAAGCATTCTATTCACTGTGAAATCAACTTTTTTGTCTCTATGTGCACAGCTATGAAACAACTTTCAGACATCTCAGAATCATGTGGGAAGTTAACCTAAGTTGTTTCCATTAGGTTTGCAGTAAGTGCTTTGGTGTAAAATTGAAATGTATACTATTTGTATTGTCTAAGCATTGCATGCACTGAGATAACAACTTTTTTGTGTTGATGTGTACAGCCATGAAACAACTTTCAAACTACTCATAATCATGTGGAAAGTTGACCTAAGGTGTTTCCATTAGGTTTGAAGTAAGTGCTTTGGTGTAAAATTGAAATGTATACTATTTGTATTGTAAAAGCATTGCATGCACTGAGAAAACAACTTTTTTGTCTTGATGTGCACAGGTATGAAACAACTTTCAGACATCTCAGAATCATATGGGAAGTTAATCTAAGTTGTTTCCATTAGGTTTGCAGTAAGTACTTTGGTGTAAAATTGAAATGCATACTATTTGTATTGTCTAAGCATTACATGCACTGAGATAACAACTTTTTGTGTTGATGTGTACAGCCATGAAACAACTTTCAAACTACTCATAATCATGTGGGAAGTTAACCGAAGGTGTTTCCATTAGTTTGCAGTAAGTACTTTGGTGTAAAATTGAGATGTATACTACCTTAAAGTCAGAGCATAGTGGTACTGAGATATTAACTTTTTTGTCTTGATGAACTGAGGCATGAAACAACTTTAAACCTAGTCATACTCATCTGGGAAGTTAACCAAATCTGTTTGCAGTCAGGACTTTTGAGTACAATTGAAATGTATACTACTTTTATGTCAAATCATTCTACTCACTGTGAAATCAACTTTTTTGTCTTGATGTGCACAGGTATGAAACAACTTTCAGACACCTCAGAATCATGTGGGAAGTTAACCTATGGTGTTTCCATTAGGTTTGCAGTAAGTACTTTGGTGTAAAATTGAAATGCTTACTATTTGTATTGTCGAAGCATTGCATGCACTGAGATAACAACTTTTTTGTGTTGATGTGTACAGCCATGAAACAACTTTCAAACTACTCATAATCATGTGGAAAGTTAACCTAAAGTGTTTCCATTAGGTTTGCAGTAAGTGCTTTGGTGTAAAATTGAAATGTATACTACTTTTATGTCAAAGCATTCTATTCACTGTGAAGTCAACTTTTTTGTCTTTAGGTGCACAGCTATGAAACAACTTTCAGACATCTCAGAATCATGTGGGAAGTTAACCTACGGTGTTTCCATTAGGTTTGCAGTAAGTACTTTGGTGTAAAATTGAAATGCTTACTATTTGTATTGTCGAAGCATTGCATGCACTGAGATAACAACTTTTTTGTGTTGATGTGTACAGCCATGAAACAACTTTCAAACTACTCATAATCATGTGGGAAGTTAACCTAAGGTGTTTCCATTAGTTTGCAGTAAGTACTTTGGTGTAAAATTGAGATGTATACTACCTTAAAGTCAGAGCATAGTAGTACTGAGAAATTAACTTTTTTGTCTTGATGAACTGAGGCATGAAACAACTTTAAACCTAGTCATACTCATCTGGGAAGTCAACCAAATCTGTTTGCATTAGGTTTGCAGTCAGGACTTTTGAGTACAATTGAAATGTATACTACTTTTATGTCAAAGCATTCTATTCACTGTGAAATCAACTTTTTTCTCTTTATGTGCACAGCTATGAAACAACTTTCAGACATCTCAGAATCATGTGGGAAGTTAACCTAAGGTGTTTCCATTAGGTTTGCAGTAAGTGCTTTGGTGTAAAATTGAAATGTATACTATTTGTATTGTCTAAGCATTACATGCACTGAGATAACAACTCTTTTGTGTTGATGTGTACAGGCATGAAACAACTTTCAAACTACTCATAATCATGTGGAAAGTTAACCTAAAGTGTTTCCATTAGGTTTGCAGTAAGTGCTTTGGTGTAAAATTGAAATGTATACTACTTTTATGTCAAAGCATTCTATTCACTGTGAAATCAACTTTTTTGTCTTTATGTGCACAGCTATGAAACAACTTTCAGACATCTCAGAATCATGTGGGAAGTTAACCTATGGTGTTTCCTTTAGGTTTGCAGTAAGTACTTTGGTGTAAAATTGAAATGCATACTATTTGTATTGTCGAAGCATTGCATGCACTGAGATAACAACTTTTTTGTGTTGATGTGTACAGCCATGAAACAACTTTCAAACTACTCATAATCATGTGGGAAGTTAACCTAAGGTGTTTCCATTAGTTTGCAGTAAGTACTTTGGTGTAAAATTGAGATGTATACTACCTTAAAGTCAGAGCATAGTAGTACTGAGAAATTAACTTTTTGGTCTTGATGAACTGAGGCATGAAACAACTTTAAACCTAGTCATACTCATCTGGGAAGTCAACCAAATCTGTTTGCATTAGGTTTGCAGTCAGGACTTTTGAGTACAATTGAAATGTATACTACTTTTATGTCAAAGCATTCTATTCACTGTGAAATCAACTTTTTTCTCTTTATGTGCACAGCTATGAAACAACTTTCAGACATCTCAGAATCATGTGGGAAGTTAACCTATGGTGTTTCCTTTAGGTTTGCAGTAAGTGCTTTGTAGTAAAATTGAAATGTATACTATTTGTATTGTCTAAGCATTGCATGCTCTGAGATAACAACTTTTTTCTGTTGATGTGTACAGCCATGAAACAACTTTCAAACTACTCATAATCATGTGGAAAGTTAACCGAAGGTGTTTCCATTAGGTTTGCAGTAAGTGCTTTGGTGTAAAATTGAAATGTATACTATTTGTATTGTCTAAGCATTACATGCACTGAGATAACAACTTTTTTGTGTTGATGTGTACAGGCATGAAACAACTTTCAAACTACTCATAATCATGTGGAAAGTTAACCTAAGGTGTTTCCATTAGGTTTGCAGTAAGTGCTGTGGTGTAAAATTGAAATGTATACTATTTGTATTGTAAAAGCATTGCATGCACTGAGAAAACAACTTTTTTGTCTTGATGTGCACAGGTATGAAACAACTTTCAGACATCTCAGAATCATGTGGGAAGTTAACCTAAGTTGTTTCCATTAGGTTTGCAGTAAGTGCTTTGGTGTAAAATTGAAATGTATACTACTTTTATGTTAAAGCATTCTATTCACTGTGAAATCAACTTTTTTGTCTCTATGTGCACAGCTATGAAACAACTTTCAGACATCTCAGAATCATGTGGGAAGTTAACCTAAGTTGTTTCCATTAGGTTTGCAGTAAGTGCTTTGGTGTAAAATTGAAATGTATACTATTTGTATTGTCTAAGCATTGCATGCACTGAGATAACAACTTTTTTGTGTTGATGTGTACAGCCATGAAACAACTTTCAAACTACTCATAATCATGTGGAAAGTTGACCTAAGGTGTTTCCATTAGGTTTGAAGTAAGTGCTTTGGTGTAAAATTGAAATGTATACTATTTGTATTGTAAAAGCATTGCATGCACTGAGAAAACAACTTTTTTGTCTTGATGTGCACAGGTATGAAACAACTTTCAGACATCTCAGAATCATATGGGAAGTTAATCTAAGTTGTTTCCATTAGGTTTGCAGTAAGTACTTTGGTGTAAAATTGAAATGCATACTATTTGTATTGTCTAAGCATTACATGCACTGAGATAACAACTTTTTGTGTTGATGTGTACAGCCATGAAACAACTTTCAAACTACTCATAATCATGTGGGAAGTTAACCGAAGGTGTTTCCATTAGTTTGCAGTAAGTACTTTGGTGTAAAATTGAGATGTATACTACCTTAAAGTCAGAGCATAGTGGTACTGAGATATTAACTTTTTTGTCTTGATGAACTGAGGCATGAAACAACTTTAAACCTAGTCATACTCATCTGGGAAGTTAACCAAATCTGTTTGCAGTCAGGACTTTTGAGTACAATTGAAATGTATACTACTTTTATGTCAAATCATTCTACTCACTGTGAAATCAACTTTTTTGTCTTGATGTGCACAGGTATGAAACAACTTTCAGACACCTCAGAATCATGTGGGAAGTTAACCTATGGTGTTTCCATTAGGTTTGCAGTAAGTACTTTGGTGTAAAATTGAAATGCTTACTATTTGTATTGTCGAAGCATTGCATGCACTGAGATAACAACTTTTTTGTGTTGATGTGTACAGCCATGAAACAACTTTCAAACTACTCATAATCATGTGGAAAGTTAACCTAAAGTGTTTCCATTAGGTTTGCAGTAAGTGCTTTGGTGTAAAATTGAAATGTATACTACTTTTATGTCAAAGCATTCTATTCACTGTGAAGTCAACTTTTTTGTCTTTAGGTGCACAGCTATGAAACAACTTTCAGACATCTCAGAATCATGTGGGAAGTTAACCTACGGTGTTTCCATTAGGTTTGCAGTAAGTACTTTGGTGTAAAATTGAAATGCTTACTATTTGTATTGTCGAAGCATTGCATGCACTGAGATAACAACTTTTTTGTGTTGATGTGTACAGCCATGAAACAACTTTCAAACTACTCATAATCATGTGGGAAGTTAACCTAAGGTGTTTCCATTAGTTTGCAGTAAGTACTTTCGTGTAAAATTGAGATGTATACTACCTTAAATTCAGAGCATAGTAGTACTGAGAAATTAACTTTTTTGTCTTGATGAACTGAGGCATGAAACAACTTTAAACCTAGTCATACTCATCTGGGAAGTCAACCAAATCTGTTTGCATTAGGTTTGCAGTCAGGACTTTTGAGTACAATTGAAATGTATACTACTTTTATGTCAAATCATTCTATTCACTGTGAAATCAAGTTTTTTGTCTTTATGTGCACAGGTATGAAACAACTTTCAGACATCTCAGAATCATGTGGGAAGTTAAACTATGGTGTTTCCTTTAGGTTTGCAGTAAGTGCTTTGGAGTAAAATTGAAATGTATACTATTTGTATTGTCTAAGCATTGCATGCACTGAGCTAACAACTTTTTTCTGTTGATGTGTACAGCCATGAAACAGCTTTCAAACTACTCATAATCATGTGGGAAGTTCACCTAAGGTGTTTCCATTAGGTTTGCAGTAAGTGCTTTGGTGTAAAATTGAAATGTATACTATTTGTATTGTCTAAGCATTGCATGC
Source organism: Mobula birostris (assembly GCF_030028105.1). NCBI lineage: Eukaryota > Metazoa > Chordata > Chondrichthyes > Myliobatiformes > Myliobatidae > Mobula > Mobula birostris. The sequence continues at coordinate 46,352 of NW_027274873.1, forward strand.
ACTGAGATAACAACTTTTTTGTCTTGATGTGCACAGGTATGAAACAACTTTCAGAGATCTCAGAATCATATGGGAAGTTAATCTAAGTTGTTTCCATTTGGTTTGCAGTAAGTACTTTGGTGTAAAATTGAAATGCATACTATTTGTATTGTCTAAGCATTGCATGCACTGAGATAACAACTTTTTTGTGTTGATGTGTACAGCCATGAATCAACTTTCAAACTACTCATAATCATGTGGGAAGTTAACCTAAGGTGTTTCCATTAGTTTGCAGTAAGTACTTTGGTGTAAAATTGAGATGTATACTACCTTAAAGTCAGAGCATAGTGGTACTGAGAAATTAACTTTTTTGTCTTGATGAACTGAGGCATGAAACAACTTTAAACCTAGTCATACTCATCTGGGAAGTTAACCAAATCTGTTTGCATTAGGTTTGCAGTCAGGACTTTTGAGTACAATTGAAATGTATACTACTTTTATGTCAAATCATTCTACTCACTGTGAAATCAATTTTTTTGTCTTGATGTGCACAGGTATGAAACAACTTTCAGACATCTCAGAATCATGTGGGAAGTTAACTTAAAGTGTTTCCATTAGGTTTGCAGTAAGTGCTTTGGAGTAAAATTGAAATATATACTATTTGTATTGTTTAAGCACTGCATGCACTGAGATAACAACTTTTTTGTGTTGATGTGTACAGCCATGAAACAACTTTCAAACTACTCATAATCATGTGGAAAGTTAACCTAAAGTGTTTCCATTAGGTTTGCAGTAAGTGTTTTGGTGTAAAATTGAATTGTATACTACTTTTATGTCAAAGCATTCTATTCACTGTGAAATCAACTTTTTTGTCTTTATGTGCACAGCTATGAAACAACTTTCAGACATCTCAGAGTCATGTGGGAAGTTAAACTATGGTGTTTCCATTAGGTTTGGCAGTAAGTACTTTGGTGTAAAATTGAAATGCATACTATTTGTATTGTCCGAAGCATTACATGCACTGAGATAACAACTTTTTTGTGTTCATGTGTACAGCCATGATACAACTTTCAACTACTCATAATCATGTGGGAAGTTAACCTAAGGTGTTTCCATTAGTTTGCAGTAAGTACTTTGGTGTAAAATTGAGATGTATACTACCTTAAAGTCAGAGCATAGTAAGTACTGAGAAATTAACTTTTTTGTCTTGATGAACTGAGGCATGAAACAACTTTAAACCTAGTCATACTCATCTGGGGAAGTCAACCAAATCTGTTTGCATTAGGTTTGCAGTCCAGGACTTTTGAGTACAATTGAAATGTATACTACTTTTATGTCAAAGCATTCTATTCACTGTGAAATCAACTTTTTTGTCTTTATGTGCACAGCTATGAAACAACTTTCAGACATCTCAGAATCATGTGGGAAGTTAACCTAAGTTGTTTCCATTAGGTTTGCAGTAAGTGCTTTGGTGTAAATTGAAATGTATACTATTTGAATTGTCTAAGCATTGCATGCACTGAGATAACAACTTTTTTGTGTTGATGTGTACAGCTATGAAACAACTTTCAAACTACTCATAATCATGTGGAAAGTTAACCTAAAGTGTTCTCCATTAGGTTTGCAGTAAGTGCTTTGGTGTAAAATTGAAATGTATACTACTTTTATGTTAAAGCATTCTATTCACTGGGAAATCAACTTTTTTGGTCTTTATGTGCACAGCTATGAAACAACTTTCAGACATCTCAGAATCATGTGGGAAGTTAACCTAATTTGTTTCCATTAGTTTGCAGTAAGTGCTTTGGTGTAAAATTGAAATGTATACTATTTGAATTGTCTAAGCATTGCATGCACTGAGTTAACAACTTTTTTTGTGTTGATTTGTACAGCCATGAAACAACTTTCAAACTACTCAGAATCATGTGGAAAGTTGACCCTAAGGTGTTTCCATTAGGTTTGCAGTAAGTGCTTTGGTGTAAAATTGAAATGTATACTATTTGTATTGTAAAAGCATTGCATGCACTGAGAAAACAACTTTTTTGTCTTGATGTGCACAGGTATGAAACAACTTTCAGACATCTCAGAATCATATGGGAAGTTAATCTAAGTTGTTTCCATTAGGTTTGCAGTAAGTACTTTGGTGTAAAATTGAAATGTTATACTATTTGTATTGTCTAAGCATTACATGCACTGAGATAACAACTTTTTTGTGTTGATGTGTACAGCCATGAATCAACTTTCAAACTACTCATAATCATGTGGGAAGTTAACCTAAGGTGTTTCCATTAGTTTGCAGTAAGTACTTTGGTGTAAAATTGAGATGTATACTACCTTAATGTCAGAGCATAGTAGTACTGAGAAAGTAACTTTTTTGTCTTGATGAACTGAGGCATGAAAAACTTTAAACATAGTCATACTCATCTGGGAAGTTAAACAAATCTGTTTGCATTAGGTTTGCAGTCAGGACTTTTGAGTACAATTGAAATGTATACTACTTTTATGTCAAATCATTCTATTCACTGTGAATCAATTTTTTTGTCTTTATGTGCACAGGTATGAAACAACTTTCAGACATCTCAGAATCATGTGGGAAGTTAACTTAAAGTGTTTCCATTAGGTTTGCAGTAAGTGCTTTGGAGTAAAATTGAAATGTATACTATTTGTAATGTTTAAAGCACTGCATGCACTGAGATAACAACTTTTTTGTGTTGATGTGTACAGCCATGAAACAACTTTCAAACTACTCATAATCATGTGGAAAGTTAACCTAAAGTGTTTCCATTAGGTTTGCAGTAAGTGCTTTGGTGTAAAATTGAAATGTATACTACTTTTATGTCAAAGCATTCTATTCACTGTGAAATCAACTTTTTTGTCTTTATGTGCACAGCTATGAAACAACTTTCAGACATCTCAGAATCATGTGAGAAGTTAACCTATGGTGTTTCCATTAGGTTTGCAGTAAGTGCTTTGGAGTAAAATTGAAATGTATACTATTTGTATTGTCTAAGCATTGCATGCACTGAGATAACAACTTTTTTGTGTTGATGTGTACAGCCATGAAACAACTTTCAAACTACTCATAATCATGTGGGAAGTTAACCTAAGGTGTTTCCATTAGTTTGCAGTAAGTACTTTGGTGTAAAATTGAGATGTATACTACCTTAAATTCAGAGCATAGTAGTACTGAGAAATTAACTTTTTTGTCTTGATGAACTGAGGCATGAAACAACTTTAAACCTAGTCATACTCATCTGGGAAGTTAACCAAATCTGTTTGCATTAGGGTTTGCAGTCAGTGACTTTTGAGTACAATTGAAATGTATACTACTTTTATGTCAAAGCATTCTACTCACTGTGAAATCAACTTTTTTGTCTTTATGTGCACAGGTATGAAACAACCTTTCAGACATCTCAGAATCATGTGGGAAGTTAAATTAAAGTGTTTCCATTAGGTTTGCAGTAAGTGCTTTGGAGTAATATTGAAATGTATACTATTTGTATTGTTTAAGCACTGCATGCACTGAGATAACAACTTTTTTGTGTTGATGTGTACAGCCATGAAACAACTTTCAAACTACTCATAATCATGTGGAAAGTTAACCTAAAGTGTTTCCATTAGGTTTGCAGTATGTGTTTTGGTGTAAAATTGAATTGTATACTACTTTTATGTCAAAGCATTCTATTCACTGTGAAATCAACTTTTTTGTCTTTATGTGCACAGCTATGAAACAACTTTCAGACATCTCAGAATCATGTGGGAAGTTAACCTATGGTGTTTCCTTTAGGTTTGCAGTAAGTACTTTGGTGTAAAATTGAAATGCATACTATTTGTATTGTCGAAGCATTGCATGCACTGAGATAACAACTTTTTTGTGTTGATGTGTACAGCCATGAAACAACTTTCAAACTTACTCATAATCATGTGGGAAGTTAACCTAAGGTGTTTCCATTAGTTTGCAGTAAGTACTTGGTGTAAAATTGAGATGTATACTACCTTAAAGTCAGAGCATAGTAGTACTGAGAAATTAACTTTTTGGTCTTGATGAACTGAGGCATGAAACAACTTTAAACCTAGTCATACTCATCTGGGAAGTCAACCAAATCTGTTTGCATTAGGTTTGCAGTCAGGACTTTTGAGTACAATTGAAATGTATACTACTTTTATGTCAAAGCATTCTATTCACTGTGAAATCAACTTTTTTCTCTTTATGTGCACAGCTATGAAACAACTTTCAGACATCTCAGAATCATGTGGGAAGTTAACCTATGGTGTTTCCTTTAGGTTTGCAGTAAGTGCTTTGTAGTAAAATTGAAATGTATACTATTTGTATTGTCTAAGCATTGCATGCTCTGAGATAACAACTTTTTTCTGTTGATGTGTACAGCCATGAAACAACTTTCAAACTACTCATAATCATGTGGAAAGTTAACCGAAGGTGTTTCCATTAGGTTTGCAGTAAGTGCTTTGGTGTAAAATTGAAATGTATACTATTTGTATTGTCTAAGCATTACATGCACTGAGATAACAACTTTTTTGTGTTGATGTGTACAGGCATGAAACAACTTTCAAACTACTCATAATCATGTGGAAAGTTAACCTAAGGTGTTTCCATTAGGTTTGCAGTAAGTGCTGTGGTGTAAAATTGAAATGTATACTATTTGTATTGTAAAAGCATTGCATGCACTGAGAAAACAACTTTTTTGTCTTGATGTGCACAGGTATGAAACAACTTTCAGACATCTCAGAATCATGTGGGAAGTTAACCTAAGTTGTTTCCATTAGGTTTGCAGTAAGTGCTTTGGTGTAAAATTGAAATGTATACTACTTTTATGTTTAAAGCATTCTATTCACTGTGAAATCAACTTTTTTGTCTCTATGTGCACAGCTATGAAACAACTTTCAGACATCTCAGAATCATGTGGGAAGTTAACCTAAGTTGTTTCCATTAGGTTTGCAAGTAAGTGCTTTGGTGTAAAATTGAAATGTATACTATTTGTATTGTCTAAGCATTGCATGCACTGAGATAACAACTTTTTTGTGTTGATGTGTACAGCCATGAAACAACTTTCAAACTACTCATAATCATGTGGAAAGTTGACCTAAGGTGTTTCCATTAGGTTTGAAGTAAGTGCTTTGGTGTAAAATTGAAATGTATACTATTTGTATTGTAAAAGCATTGCATGCACTGAGAAAACAACTTTTTTGTCTTGATGTGCACAGGTATGAAACAACTTTCAGACATCTCAGAATCATATGGGAAGTTAATCTAAGTTGTTTCCATTAGGTTTGCAGTAAGTACTTTGGTGTAAAATTGAAATGCATACTATTTGTATTGTCTAAGCATTACATGCACTGAGATAACAACTTTTTGTGTTGATGTGTACAGCCATGAAACAACTTTCAAACTACTCATAATCATGTGGAAAGTTAACCTAAAGTGTTTCCATTAGGTTTGCAGTAAGTGCTTTGGTGTAAAATTGAAATGTATACTACTTTTATGTCAAAGCATTCTATTCACTGTGAAGTCAACTTTTTTGTCTTTATGTGCACAGCTATGAAACAACTTTCAGACATCTCAGAATCATGTGGGAAGTTAACCTACGGTGTTTCCATTAGGTTTGCAGTAAGTACTTTGGTGTAAAATTGAAATGCTTACTATTTGTATTGTCGAAGCATTGCATGCACTGAGATAACAACTTTTTTGTGTTGATGTGTACAGCCATGAAACAACTTTCAAACTACTCATAATCATGTGGGAAGTTAACCTAAGGTGTTTCCATTAGTTTGCAGTAAGTACTTTCGTGTAAAATTGAGATGTATACTACCTTAAATTCAGAGCATAGTAGTACTGAGAAATTAACTTTTTTGTCTTGATGAACTGAGGCATGAAACAACTTTAAACCTAGTCATACTCATCTGGGAAGTCAACCAAATCTGTTTGCATTAGGTTTGCAGTCAGGACTTTTGAGTACAATTGAAATGTATACTACTTTTATGTCAAATCATTCTATTCACTGTGAAATCAAGTTTTTTGTCTTTATGTGCACAGGTATGAAACAACTTTCAGACATCTCAGAATCATGTGGGAAGTTAAACTATGGTGTTTCCTTTAGGTTTGCAGTAAGTGCTTTGGAGTAAAATTGAAATGTATACTATTTGTATTGTCTAAGCATTGCATGCACTGAGCTAACAACTTTTTTCTGTTGATGTGTACAGCCATGAAACAGCTTTCAAACTACTCATAATCATGTGGGAAGTTCACCTAAGGTGTTTCCATTAGGTTTGCAGTAAGTGCTTTGGTGTAAAATTGAAATGTATACTATTTGTATTGTCTAAGCATTGCATGCACTGAGATAACAACTTTTTTGTCTTGATGTGCACAGGTATGAAACAACTTTCAGAGATCTCAGAATCATATGGGAAGTTAATCTAAGTTGTTTCCATTAGGTTTGCAGTAAGTACTTTGGTGTAAAATTGAAATGCATACTATTTGTATTGTCTAAGCATTGCATGCACTGAGATAACAACTTTTTTGTGTTGATGTGTACAGCCATGAATCAACTTTCAAACTACTCATAATCATGTGGGAAGTTAACCTAAGGTGTTTCCATTAGTTTGCAGTAAGTACTTTGGTGTAAAATTGAGATGTATACTACCTTAAAGTCAGAGCATAGTGGTACTGAGAAATTAACTTTTTTGTCTTGATGAAGTGAGGCATGAAACAACTTTAAACCTAGTCATACTCATCTGGGAAGTTAACCAAATCTGTTTGCATTAGGTTTGCAGTCAGGACTTTTGAGTACAATTGAAATGTATACTACTTTTATGTCAAATCATTCTACTCACTGTGAAATCAATTTTTTTGTCTTGATGTGCACAGCTATGAAACAACTTTCAGACATCTCAGAATCATGTGGGAAGTTAACTTAAAGTGTTTCCATTAGGTTTGCAGTAAGTGCTTTGGAGTAAAATTGAAATATATACTATTTGTATTGTTTAAGCACTGCATGCACTGAGATAACAACTTTTTTGTGTTGATGTGTACAGCCATGAAACAACTTTCAAACTACTCATAATCATGTGGAAAGTTAACCTAAAGTGTTTCCATTAGGTTTGCAGTAAGTGTTTTGGTGTAAAATTGAATTGTATACTACTTTTATGTCAAAGCATTCTATTCACTGTGAAACCAACTTTTTTGTCTTTATGTGCACAGCTATGAAACAACTTTCAGACATCTCAGAATCATGTGGGAAGTTAAATTAAAGTGTTTCCATTAGGTTTGCAGTAAGTGCTTTGGAGTAAAATTGAAATGTATACTATTTGTATTGTTTAAGCACTGCATGCACTGAGATAACAACTTTTTTGTGTTGATGTGTACAGCCATGAAACAACTTTCAAACTACTCATAATCATGTGGAAAGTTAACCTAAAGTGTTTCCATTAGGTTTGCAGTAAGTGCTTTGGTGTAAAATTGAAATGTATACTACTTTTATGTCAAAGCATTCTATTCACTGTGAAATCAACTTTTTTGTCTTTATGTGCACAGCTATGAAACAACTTTCAGACATCTCAGAATCATGTGAGAAGTTAACCTATGGTGTTTCCATTAGGTTTGCAGTAAGTGCTTTGGAGTAAAATTGAAATGTATACTATTTGTATTGTCTAAGCATTGCATGCACTGAGATAACAACTTTTTTGTGTTGATGTGTACAGCCATGAAACAACTTTCAAACTACTCATAATCATGTGGGAAGTTAACCTAAGGTGTTTCCATTAGTTTGCAGTAAGTACTTTGGTGTAAAATTGAGATGTATACTACCTTAAATTCAGAGCATAGTAGTACTGAGAAATTAACTTTTTTGTCTTGATGAACTGAGGCATGAAACAACTTTAAACCTAGTCATACTCATCTGGGAAGTTAACCAAATCTGTTTGCATTAGGTTTGCAGTCAGGACTTTTGAGTACAATTGAAATGTATACTACTTTTATGTCAAAGCATTCTACTCACTGTGAAATCAACTTTTTTGTCTTTATGTGCACAGGTATGAAACAACTTTCAGACATCTCAGAATCATGTGGGAAGTTAAATTAAAGTGTTTCCATTAGGTTTGCAGTAAGTGCTTTGGAGTAATATTGAAATGTATACTATTTGTATTGTTTAAGCACTGCATGCACTGAGATAACAACTTTTTTGTGCTGATGTGTACAGCCATGAAACAACTTTCAAACTACTCATAATCATGTGGAAAGTTAACCTAAAGTGTTTCCATTAGGTTTGCAGTAAGTGTTTTGGTGTAAAATTGAATTGTATACTACTTTTATGTCAAAGCATTCTATTCACTGTGAAATCAACTTTTTTGTCTTTATGTGCACAGCTATGAAACAACTTTCAGACATCTCAGAATCATGTGGGAAGTTAACCTATGGTGTTTCCTTTAGGTTTGCAGTAAGTACTTTGGTGTAAAATTGAAATGCATACTATTTGTATTGTCGAAGCATTGCATGCACTGAGATAACAACTTTTTTGTGTTGATGTGTACAGCCATGAAACAACTTTCAAACTACTCATAATCATGTGGGAAGTTAACCTAAGGTGTTTCCATTAGTTTGCAGTAAGTACTTTGGTGTAAAATTGAGATGTATACTACCTTAAAGTCAGAGCATAGTAGTACTGAGAAATTAACTTTTTGGTCTTGATGAACTGAGGCATGAAACAACTTTAAACCTAGTCATACTCATCTGGGAAGTCAACCAAATCTGTTTGCATTAGGTTTGCAGTCAGGACTTTTGAGTACAATTGAAATGTATACTACTTTTATGTCAAAGCATTCTATTCACTGTGAAATCAACTTTTTTCTCTTTATGTGCACAGCTATGAAACAACTTTCAGACATCTCAGAATCATGTGGGAAGTTAACCTATGGTGTTTCCTTTAGGTTTGCAGTAAGTGCTTTGTAGTAAAATTGAAATGTATACTATTTGTATTGTCTAAGCATTGCATGCTCTGAGATAACAACTTTTTTCTGTTGATGTGTACAGCCATGAAACAACTTTCAAACTACTCATAATCATGTGGAAAGTTAACCGAAGGTGTTTCCATTAGGTTTGCAGTAAGTGCTTTGGTGTAAAATTGAAATGTATACTATTTGTATTGTCTAAGCATTACATGCACTGAGATAACAACTTTTTTGTGTTGATGTGTACAGGCATGAAACAACTTTCAAACTACTCATAATCATGTGGAAAGTTAACCTAAGGTGTTTCCATTAGGTTTGCAGTAAGTGCTGTGGTGTAAAATTGAAATGTATACTATTTGTATTGTAAAAGCATTGCATGCACTGAGAAAACAACTTTTTTGTCTTGATGTGCACAGGTATGAAACAACTTTCAGACATCTCAGAATCATGTGGGAAGTTAACCTAAGTTGTTTCCATTAGGTTTGCAGTAAGTGCTTTGGTGTAAAATTGAAATGTATACTACTTTTATGTTAAAGCATTCTATTCACTGTGAAATCAACTTTTTTGTCTCTATGTGCACAGCTATGAAACAACTTTCAGACATCTCAGAATCATGTGGGAAGTTAACCTAAGTTGTTTCCATTAGGTTTGCAGTAAGTGCTTTGGTGTAAAATTGAAATGTATACTATTTGTATTGTCTAAGCATTGCATGCACTGAGATAACAACTTTTTTGTGTTGATGTGTACAGCCATGAAACAACTTTCAAACTACTCATAATCATGTGGAAAGTTGACCTAAGGTGTTTCCATTAGGTTTGAAGTAAGTGCTTTGGTGTAAAATTGAAATGTATACTATTTGTATTGTAAAAGCATTGCATGCACTGAGAAAACAACTTTTTTGTCTTGATGTGCACAGGTATGAAACAACTTTCAGACATCTCAGAATCATATGGGAAGTTAATCTAAGTTGTTTCCATTAGGTTTGCAGTAAGTACTTTGGTGTAAAATTGAAATGCATACTATTTGTATTGTCTAAGCATTACATGCACTGAGATAACAACTTTTTGTGTTGATGTGTACAGCCATGAAACAACTTTCAAACTACTCATAATCATGTGGAAAGTTAACCTAAAGTGTTTCCATTAGGTTTGCAGTAAGTGCTTTGGTGTAAAATTGAAATGTATACTACTTTTATGTCAAAGCATTCTATTCACTGTGAAGTCAACTTTTTTGTCTTTATGTGCACAGCTATGAAACAACTTTCAGACATCTCAGAATCATGTGGGAAGTTAACCTACGGTGTTTCCATTAGGTTTGCAGTAAGTACTTTGGTGTAAAATTGAAATGCTTACTATTTGTATTGTCGAAGCATTGCATGCACTGAGATAACAACTTTTTTGTGTTGATGTGTACAGCCATGAAACAACTTTCAAACTACTCATAATCATGTGGGAAGTTAACCTAAGGTGTTTCCATTAGTTTGCAGTAAGTACTTTCGTGTAAAATTGAGATGTATACTACCTTAAATTCAGAGCATAGTAGTACTGAGAAATTAACTTTTTTGTCTTGATGAACTGAGGCATGAAACAACTTTAAACCTAGTCATACTCATCTGGGAAGTCAACCAAATCTGTTTGCATTAGGTTTGCAGTCAGGACTTTTGAGTACAATTGAAATGTATACTACTTTTATGTCAAATCATTCTATTCACTGTGAAATCAAGTTTTTTGTCTTTATGTGCACAGGTATGAAACAACTTTCAGACATCTCAGAATCATGTGGGAAGTTAAACTATGGTGTTTCCTTTAGGTTTGCAGTAAGTGCTTTGGAGTAAAATTGAAATGTATACTATTTGTATTGTCTAAGCATTGCATGCACTGAGCTAACAACTTTTCTCTGTTGATGTGTACAGCCATGAAACAGCTTTCAAACTACTCATAATCATGTGGGAAGTTCACCTAAGGTGTTTCCATTAGGTTTGCAGTAAGTGCTTTGGTGTAAAATTGAAATGTATACTATTTGTATTGTCTAAGCATTGCATGCACTGAGATAACAACTTTTTTGTCTTGATGTGCACAGGTATGAAACAACTTTCAGAGATCTCAGAATCATATGGGAAGTTAATCTAAGTTGTTTCCATTAGGTTTGCAGTAAGTACTTTGGTGTAAAATTGAAATGCATACTATTTGTATTGTCTAAGCATTGCATGCACTGAGATAACAACTTTTTTGTGTTGATGTGTACAGCCATGAATCAACTTTCAAACTACTCATAATCATGTGGGAAGTTAACCTAAGGTGTTTCCATTAGTTTGCAGTAAGTACTTTGGTGTAAAATTGAGATGTATACTACCTTAAAGTCAGAGCATAGTGGTACTGAGAAATTAACTTTTTTGTCTTGATGAAGTGAGGCATGAAACAACTTTAAACCTAGTCATACTCATCTGGGAAGTTAACCAAATCTGTTTGCATTAGGTTTGCAGTCAGGACTTTTGAGTACAATTGAAATGTATACTACTTTTATGTCAAATCATTCTACTCACTGTGAAATCAATTTTTTTGTCTTGATGTGCACAGCTATGAAACAACTTTCAGACATCTCAGAATCATGTGGGAAGTTAACTTAAAGTGTTTCCATTAGGTTTGCAGTAAGTGCTTTGGAGTAAAATTGAAATATATACTATTTGTATTGTTTAAGCACTGCATGCACTGAGATAACAACTTTTTTGTGTTGATGTGTACAGCCATGAAACAACTTTCAAACTACTCATAATCATGTGGAAAGTTAACCTAAAGTGTTTCCATTAGGTTTGCAGTAAGTGTTTTGGTGTAAAATTGAATTGTATACTACTTTTATGTCAAAGCATTCTATTCACTGTGAAACCAACTTTTTTGTCTTTATGTGCACAGCTATGAAACAACTTTCAGACATCTCAGAATCATGTGGGAAGTTAAACTATGGTGTTTCCATTAGCTTTGCAGTAAGTACTTTGGTGTAAAATTGAAATGCATACTATTTGTATTGTCGAAGCATTGCATGCACTGAGATAACAACTTTTTTGTGTTGATGTGTACAGCCATGATACAACTTTCAAACTACTCATAATCATGTGGGAAGTTAACCTGAGGTGTTTCCATTAGTTTGCAGTAAGTACTTTGGTGTAAAATTGAGATGTATACTACCTTAAAGTCAGAGCATAGTAGTACTGAGAAATTAACTTTTTTGTCTTGATGAACTGAGGCATGAAACAACTTTAAACCTAGTCATACTCATCTGGGAAGTCAACCAAATCTGTTTGCATTAGGTTTGCAGTCAGGACTTTTGAGTACAATTGAAATGTATACTACTTTTATGTCAAAGCATTCTATTCACTGTGAAATCAACTTTTTTGTCTTTATGTGCACAGCTATGAAACAACTTTCAGACATCTCAGAATCATGTGGGAAGTTAACCTAAGTTGTTTCCATTAGGTTTGCAGTAAGTGCTTTGGTGTAAAATTGAAATGTATACTATTTGAATTGTCTAAGCATTGCATGCACTGAGATAACAACTTTTTTGTGTTGATGTGTACAGCCATGAAACAACTTTCAAACTACTCATAATCATGTGGAAAGTTGACCTAAGGTGTTTCCATTAGGTTTGCAGTAAGTGCTTTGGTGTAAAATTGAAATGTATACTATTTGTATTGTAAAAGCATTGCATGCACTGGGAAAACAACTTTTTTGTCTTGATGTGCACAGGTATGAAACAACTTTCAGACATCTCAGAATCATATGGGAAGTTAATCTAAGTTGTTTCCATTAGGTTTGCAGTAAGTACTTTGGTGTAAAATTGAAATGTATACTATTTGTATTGTCTAAGCATTACATGCACTGAGATAACAACTTTTTTGTGTTGATGTGTACAGCCATGAATCAACTTTCAAACTACTCATAATCATGTGGGAAGTTAATCTAAGTTGTTTCCATTAGGTTTGCAGTAAGTACTTTGGTGTAAAATTGAAATGTATACTATTTGTATTGTCTAAGCATTACATGCACTGAGATAACAACTTTTTTGTGTTGATGTGTACAGCCATGAATCAACTTTCAAACTACTCATAATCATGTGGGAAGTTAACCTAAGGTGTTTCCATTAGTTTGCAGTAAGTACTTTGGTGTAAAATTGAGATGTATACTACCTTAATGTCAGAGCATAGTAGTACTGAGAAAGTAACTTTTTTGTGTTGATGAACTCAGGCATGAAAAACTTTAAACCTAGTCATACTCATCTGGGAAGTTAACCAAATCTGTTTGCATTAAGTTTGCAGTCAGGACTTTTGAGTACAATTGAAATGTATACTACTTTTATGTCAAATCATTCTACTCACTGTGAAATCAACTTTTTTGTCTTTATGTGCACAGGTATGAAACAACTTTCAGACATCTCAGAATCATGTGGGAAGTTAACTTAAAGTGTTTCCATTAGGTTTGCAGTAAGTGCTTTGGAGTAAAATTGAAATGTATACTATTTGTATTGTTTAAGCACTGCATGCACTGAGATAACAACTTTTTTGTGTTGATGTGTACAGGCATGAAACAACTTTCAAACTACTCATAATCATGTGGAAAGTTAACCTAAAGTGTTTCCATTAGGTTTGCAGTAAGTGCTTTGGTGTAAAATTGAAATGTATACTACTTTTATGTCAAAGCATTCTATTCACTGTGAAGTCAACTTTTTTGTCTTTATGTGCACAGCTATGAAACAACTTTCAGACATCTCAGAATCATGTGGGAAGTTAACCTACGGTGTTTCCATTAGGTTTGCAGTAAGTACTTTGGTGTAAAATTGAAATGCTTACTATTTGTATTGTCGAAGCATTGCATGCACTGAGATAACAACTTTTTTGTGTTGATGTGTACAGCCATGAAACAACTTTCAAACTACTCATAATCATGTGGGAAGTTAACCTAAGGTGTTTCCATTAGTTTGCAGTAAGTACTTTCGTGTAAAATTGAGATGTATACTACCTTAAATTCAGAGCATAGTAGTACTGAGAAATTAACTTTTTTGTCTTGATGAACTGAGGCATGAAACAACTTTAAACCTAGTCATACTCATCTGGGAAGTCAACCAAATCTGTTTGCATTAGGTTTGCAGTCAGGACTTTTGAGTACAATTGAAATGTATACTACTTTTATGTCAAATCATTCTATTCACTGTGAAATCAAGTTTTTTGTCTTTATGTGCACAGGTATGAAACAACTTTCAGACATCTCAGAATCATGTGGGAAGTTAAACTATGGTGTTTCCTTTAGGTTTGCAGTAAGTGCTTTGGAGTAAAATTGAAATGTATACTATTTGTATTGTCTAAGCATTGCATGCACTGAGCTAACAACTTTTTTCTGTTGATGTGTACAGCCATGAAACAGCTTTCAAACTACTCATAATCATGTGGGAAGTTCACCTAAGGTGTTTCCATTAGGTTTGCAGTAAGTGCTTTGGTGTAAAATTGAAATGTATACTATTTGTATTGTCTAAGCATTGCATGCACTGAGATAACAACTTTTTTGTCTTGATGTGCACAGGTATGAAACAACTTTCAGAGATCTCAGAATCATATGGGAAGTTAATCTAAGTTGTTTCCATTAGGTTTGCAGTAAGTACTTTGGTGTAAAATTGAAATGCATACTATTTGTATTGTCTAAGCATTGCATGCACTGAGATAACAACTTTTTTGTGTTGATGTGTACAGCCATGAATCAACTTTCAAACTACTCATAATCATGTGGGAAGTTAACCTAAGGTGTTTCCATTAGTTTGCAGTAAGTACTTTGGTGTAAAATTGAGATGTATACTACCTTAAAGTCAGAGCATAGTGGTACTGAGAAATTAACTTTTTTGTCTTGATGAAGTGAGGCATGAAACAACTTTAAACCTAGTCATACTCATCTGGGAAGTTAACCAAATCTGTTTGCATTAGGTTTGCAGTCAGGACTTTTGAGTACAATTGAAATGTATACTACTTTTATGTCAAATCATTCTACTCACTGTGAAATCAATTTTTTTGTCTTGATGTGCACAGCTATGAAACAACTTTCAGACATCTCAGAATCATGTGGGAAGTTAACTTAAAGTGTTTCCATTAGGTTTGCAGTAAGTGCTTTGGAGTAAAATTGAAATATATACTATTTGTATTGTTTAAGCACTGCATGCACTGAGATAACAACTTTTTTGTGTTGATGTGTACAGCCATGAAACAACTTTCAAACTACTCATAATCATGTGGAAAGTTAACCTAAAGTGTTTCCATTAGGTTTGCAGTAAGTGTTTTGGTGTAAAATTGAATTGTATACTACTTTTATGTCAAAGCATTCTATTCACTGTGAAACCAACTTTTTTGTCTTTATGTGCACAGCTATGAAACAACTTTCAGACATCTCAGAATCATGTGGGAAGTTAAACTATGGTGTTTCCATTAGCTTTGCAGTAAGTACTTTGGTGTAAAATTGAAATGCATACTATTTGTATTGTCGAAGCATTGCATGCACTGAGATAACAACTTTTTTGTGTTGATGTGTACAGCCATGATACAACTTTCAAACTACTCATAATCATGTGGGAAGTTAACCTAAGGTGTTTCCATTAGTTTGCAGTAAGTACTTTGGTGTAAAATTGAGATGTATACTACCTTAAAGTCAGAGCATAGCAGTACTGAGAAATTAACTTTTTTGTCTTGATGAACTGAGGCATGAAACAACTTTAAACCTAGTCATACTCATCTGGGAAGTCAACCAAATCTGTTTGCATTAGGTTTGCAGTCAGGACTTTTGAGTACAATTGAAATGTATACTACTTTTATGTCAAAGCATTCTATTCACTGTGAAATCAACTTTTTTGTCTTTATGTGCACAGCTATGAAACAACTTTCAGACATCTCAGAATCATGTGGGAAGTTAACCTAAGTTGTTTCCATTAGGTTTGCAGTAAGTGCTTTGGTGTAAAATTGAAATGTATACTATTTGAATTGTCTAAGCATTGCATGCACTGAGATAACAACTTTTTTGTGTTGATGTGTACAGCCATGAAACAACTTTCAAACTACTCATAATCATGTGGAAAGTTGACCTAAGTTGTTTCCATTAGGTTTGCAGTAAGTACTTTGGTGTAAAATTGAAATGTATACTATTTGTATTGTCTAAGCATTACATGCACTGAGATAACAACTTTTTTGTGTTGATGTGTACAGCCATGAATCAACTTTCAAACTACTCATAATCATGTGGGAAGTTAATCTAAGTTGTTTCCATTAGGTTTGCAGTAAGTACTTTGGTGTAAAATTGAAATGTATACTATTTGTATTGTCTAAGCATTACATGCACTGAGATAACAACTTTTTTGTGTTGATGTGTACAGCCATGAATCAACTTTCAAACTACTCATAATCATGTGGGAAGTTAACCTAAGGTGTTTCCATTAGTTGGCAGTAAGTACTTTGGTGTAAAATTGAGATGTATACTACCTTAATGTCAGAGCATAGTAGTACTGAGAAAGTAACTTTTTTGTGTTGATGAACTCAGGCATGAAAAACTTTAAACCTAGTCATACTCATCTGGGAAGTTAACCAAATCTGTTTGCATTAAGTTTGCAGTCAGGACTTTTGAGTACAATTGAAATGTATACTACTTTTATGTCAAATCATTCTACTCACTGTGAAATCAACTTTTTTGTCTTTATGTGCACAGGTATGAAACAACTTTCAGACATCTCAGAATCATGTGGGAAGTTAACTTAAAGTGTTTCCATTAGGTTTGCAGTAAGTGCTTTGGAGTAAAATTGAAATGTATACTATTTGTATTGTTTAAGCACTGCATGCACTGAGATAACAACTTTTTTGTGTTGATGTGTACAGGCATGAAACAACTTTCAAACTACTCATAATCATGTGGAAAGTTAACCTAAAGTGTTTCCATTAGGTTTGCAGTAAGTGCTTTGGTGTAAAATTGAAATGTATACTACTTTTATGTCAAAGCATTCTATTCACTGTGAAATCAACTTTTTTGTCTTTATGTGTAAGCTATGAAACAACTTTCAGACATCTCAGAATCATGTGGGAAGTTAACCTATGGTGTTTCCATTAGGTTTGCAGTAAGTGCTTTGGAGTAAAATTGAAATGTATACTATCTGTATTGTCTAAGCATTGCATGCACTGAGATAACAACTTTTTTGTGTTGATGTGTACAGCCATGAAACAACTTTCAAACTACTCATAATCATGTGGGAAGTTAACCTAAGGTGTTTCCATTAGTTTGCAGTAAGTACTTTGGTGTAAAATTGAGATGTATACTACCTTAAATTCAGAGCATAGTAGTACTGAGAAATTAACTTTTTTGTCTTGATGAACTGAGGCATGAAACAACTTTAAACCTAGTCATACTCATCTGGGAAGTCAACCAAATCTGTTTGCATTAGGTTTGCAGTCAGGACTTTTGAGTACAATTGAATTGTATACTACTTTTATGTCAAAGCATTCTATTCACTGTGAAATCAACTTTTTTGTCTTTATGTGCACAGCTATGAAACAACTTTCAGACATCTCAGAATCATGTGGGAAGTTAACCTATGGTGTTTCCATTAGGTTTGCAGTAAGTACTTTGGTGTAAAATTGAAATGCATACTATTTGTATTGTCGAAGCATTGCATGCACTGAGATAACAACTTTTTTGTGTTGATGTGTACAGCCATGAAACAACTTTCAAACTACTCATAATCATGTGGGAAGTTAACCTAAGGTGTTTCCATTAGTTTGCAGTAAGTACTTTGGTGTAAAATTGAGATGTATACTACCTTAAAGTCAGAGCATAGTCGTACTGAGAAATTAACTTTTTTGTCTTGATGAAGTGAGGCATGAAACAACTTTAAACCTAGTCATACTCATCTGGGAAGTCAACCAAATCTGTTTGCATTAGGTTTGCAGTCAGGACTTTTGAGTACAATTGAAATGTATACTACTTTTATGTCAAAGCATTCTATTCACTGTGAAATCAACTTTTTTGTCTTTATGTGCACAGCTATGAAACAACTTTCAGACATCTCAGAATCATGTGGGAAGTTAAATTAAAGTGTTTCCATTAGGTTTGCAGTAAGTGCTTTGGAGTAATATTGAAATGTATACTATTTGTATTGTTTAAGCACTGCATGCACAGAGATAACAACTTTTTTGTGTTGATGTGTACAGCCATGAAACAACTTTCAAACTACTCATAATCATGTGGAAAGTTAACCTAAGGTGTTTCCATTAGTTTGCAGTAAGTACTTTGGTGTAAAATTGAGATGTATACTACCTTAATGTCAGAGCATAGTAGTACTGAGAAAGTAACTTTTTTGTCTTGATGAACTCAGGCATGAAAAACTTTAAACCTAGTCATACTCATCTGGGAAGTTAACCAAATCTGTTTGCATTAAGTTTGCAGTCAGGACTTTTGAGTACAATTGAAATGTATACTACTTTTATGTCAAATCATTCTACTCACTGTGAAATCAACTTTTTTGTCTTTATGTGCACAGGTATGAAACAACTTTCAGACATCTCAGAATCATGTGGGAAGTTAACTTAAAGTGTTTCCATTAGGTTTGCAGTAAGTGCTTTGGAGTAAAATTGAAATGTATACTATTTGTATTGTTTAAGCACTGCATGCACTGAGATAACAACTTTTTTGTGTTGATGTGTACAGGCATGAAACAACTTTCAAACTACTCATAATCATGTGGAAAGTTAACCTAAAGTGTTTCCATTAGGTTTGCAGTAAGTGCTTTGGTGTAAAATTGAAATGTATACTACTTTTATGTCAAAGCATTCTATTCACTGTGAAATCAACTTTTTTGTCTTTATGTGTAAGCTATGAAACAACTTTCAGACATCTCAGAATCATGTGGGAAGTTAACCTATGGTGTTTCCATTAGGTTTGCAGTAAGTGCTTTGGAGTAAAATTGAAATGTATACTATCTGTATTGTCTAAGCATTGCATGCACTGAGATAACAACTTTTTTGTGTTGATGTGTACAGCCATGAAACAACTTTCAAACTACTCATAATCATGTGGGAAGTTAACCTAAGGTGTTTCCATTAGTTTGCAGTAAGTACTTTGGTGTAAAATTGAGATGTATACTACCTTAAATTCAGAGCATAGTAGTACTGAGAAATTAACTTTTTTGTCTTGATGAACTGAGGCATGAAACAACTTTAAACCTAGTCATACTCATCTGGGAAGTCAACCAAATCTGTTTGCATTAGGTTTGCAGTCAGGACTTTTGAGTACAATTGAATTGTATACTACTTTTATGTCAAAGCATTCTATTCACTGTGAAATCAACTTTTTTGTCTTTATGTGCACAGCTATGAAACAACTTTCAGACATCTCAGAATCATGTGGGAAGTTAACCTATGGTGTTTCCATTAGGTTTGCAGTAAGTACTTTGGTGTAAAATTGAAATGCATACTATTTGTATTGTCGAAGCATTGCATGCACTGAGATAACAACTTTTTTGTGTTGATGTGTACAGCCATGAAACAACTTTCAAACTACTCATAATCATGTGGGAAGTTAACCTAAGGTGTTTCCATTAGTTTGCAGTAAGTACTTTGGTGTAAAATTGAGATGTATACTACCTTAAAGTCAGAGCATAGTCGTACTGAGAAATTAACTTTTTTGTCTTGATGAAGTGAGGCATGAAACAACTTTAAACCTAGTCATACTCATCTGGGAAGTCAACCAAATCTGTTTGCATTAGGTTTGCAGTCAGGACTTTTGAGTACAATTGAAATGTATACTACTTTTATGTCAAAGCATTCTATTCACTGTGAAATCAACTTTTTTGTCTTTATGTGCACAGCTATGAAACAACTTTCAGACATCTCAGAATCATGTGGGAAGTTAAATTAAAGTGTTTCCATTAGGTTTGCAGTAAGTGCTTTGGAGTAATATTGAAATGTATACTATTTGTATTGTTTAAGCACTGCATGCACAGAGATAACAACTTTTTTGTGTTGATGTGTACAGCCATGAAACAACTTTCAAACTACTCATAATCATGTGGAAAGTTAACCTAAGGTGTTTCCATTAGTTTGCAGTAAGTACTTTGGTGTAAAATTGAGATGTATACTACCTTAAAGTCAGAGCATAGTAGTACTGAGAAATTAACTTTTTTGTCTTGATGAACTGAGGCATGAAACAACTTTAAACCTAGTCATACTCATCTGGGAAGTCAACCAAATCTGTTTGCATTAGGTTTGCAGTCAGGACTTTTGAGTACAATTGAAATGTATACTACTTTTATGTCAAAGCATTCTATTCACTGTGAAATCAACTTTTTTGTCTTTATGTGCACAGCTATGAAACAACTTTCAGACATCTCAGAATCATGTGGGAAGTTAACCTAAGTTGTTTCCATTAGGTTTGCAGTAAGTGCTTTGGTGTAAAATTGAAATGTATACTATTTGAATTGTCTAAGCATTGCATGCACTGAGATAACAACTTTTTTGTGTTGATGTGTACAGCCATGAAACAACTTTCAAACTACTCATAATCATGTGGAAAGTTGACCTAAGGTGTTTCCATTAGGTTTGCAGTAAGTGCTTTGGTGTAAAATTGAAATGTATACTATTTGTATTGTAAAAGCATTGCATGCACTGAGAAAACAACTTTTTTGTCTTGATGTGCACAGGTATGAAACAACTTTCAGACATCTCAGAATCATATGGGAAGTTAATCTAAGTTGTTTCCATTAGGTTTGCAGTAAGTACTTTGGTGTAAAATTGAAATGTATACTATTTGTATTGTCTAAGCATTACATGCACTGAGATAACAACTTTTTTGTGTTGATGTGTACAGCCATGAATCAACTTTCAAACTACTCATAATCATGTGGGAAGTTAACCTAAGGTGTTTCCATTAGTTTGCAGTAAGTACTTTGGTGTAAAATTGAGATGTATACTACCTTAATGTCAGAGCATAGTAGTACTGAGAAAGTAACTTTTTTGTCTTGATGAACTCAGGCATGAAAAACTTTAAACCTAGTCATACTCATCTGGGAAGTTAACCAAATCTGTTTGCATTAAGTTTGCAGTCAGGACTTTTGAGTACAATTGAAATGTATACTACTTTTATGTCAAATCATTCTACTCACTGTGAAATCAACTTTTTTGTCTTTATGTGCACAGGTATGAAACAACTTTCAGACATCTCAGAATCATGTGGGAAGTTAACTTAAACTGTTTCCATTAGGTTTGCAGTAAGTGCTTTGGAGTAAAATTGAAATGTATACTATTTGTATTGTTTAAGCACTGCATGCACTGAGATAACAACTTTTTTGTGTTGATGTGTACAGCCATGAAACAACTTTCAAACTACTCATAATCATGTGGAAAGTTAACCTAAAGTGTTTCCATTAGGTTTGCAGTAAGTGCTTTGGTGTAAAATTGAAATGTATACTACTTTTATGTCAAAGCATTCTATTCACTGTGAAATCAACTTTTTTGTCTTTATGTGTAAGCTATGAAACAACTTTCAGACATCTCAGAATCATGTGGGAAGTTAACCTATGGTGTTTCCATTAGGTTTGCAGTAAGTGCTTTGGAGTAAAATTGAAATGTATACTATCTGTATTGTCTAAGCATTGCATGCACTGAGATAACAACTTTTTTGTGTTGATGTGTACAGCCATGAAACAACTTTCAAACTACTCATAATCATGTGGGAAGTTAACCTAAGGTGTTTCCATTAGTTTGCAGTAAGTACTTTGGTGTAAAATTGAGATGTATACTACCTTAAATTCAGAGGATAGTAGTACTGAGAAATTAACTTTTTTGTCTTGATGAACTGAGGCATGAAACAACTTTGAACCTAGTCATACTCATCTGGGAAGTCAACAAATCTGTTTGCATTAGGTTTGCAGTCAGGACTTTTGAGTACAATTGAATTGTATACTACTTTTATGTCAAAGCATTCTATTCACTGTGAAATCAACTTTTTTGTCTTTATGTGCACAGCTATGAAACAACTTTCAGACATCTCAGAATCATGTGGGAAGTTAACCTATGGTGTTTCCATTAGGTTTGCAGTAAGTACTTTGGTGTAAAATTGAAATGCATACTATTTGTATTGTCGAAGCATTGCATGCACTGAGATAACAACTTTTTTGTGTTGATGTGTACAGCCATGAAACAACTTTCAAACTACTCATAATCATGTGGGAAGTTAACCTAAGGTGTTTCCATTAGTTTGCAGTAAGTACTTTGGTGTAAAATTGAGATGTATACTACCTTAAAGTCAGAGCATAGTCGTACTGAGAAATTAACTTTTTTGTCTTGATGAAGTGAGGCATGAAACAACTTTAAACCTAGTCATACTCATCTGGGAAGTCAACCAAATCTGTTTGCATTAGGTTTGCAGTCAGGACTTTTGAGTACAATTGAAATGTATACTACTTTTATGTCAAAGCATTCTATTCACTGTGAAATCAACTTTTTTGTCTTTATGTGCACAGCTATGAAACAACTTTCAGACATCTCAGAATCATGTGGGAAGTTAAATTAAAGTGTTTCCATTAGGTTTGCAGTAAGTGCTTTGGAGTAATATTGAAATGTATACTATTTGTATTGTTTAAGCACTGCATGCACAGAGATAACAACTTTTTTGTGTTGATGTGTACAGCCATGAAACAACTTTCAAACTACTCATAATCATGTGGAAAGTTAACCTAAGGTGTTTCCATTAGTTTGCAGTAAGTACTTTGGTGTAAAATTGAGATGTATACTACCTTAAAGTCAGAGCATAGTAGTACTGAGAAATTAACTTTTTTGTCTTGATGAACTGAGGCATGAAACAACTTTAAACCTAGTCATACTCATCTGGGAAGTCAACCAAATCTGTTTGCATTAGGTTTGCAGTCAGGACTTTTGAGTACAATTGAAATGTATACTACTTTTATGTCAAAGCATTCTATTCACTGTGAAATCAACTTTTTTGTCTTTATGTGCACAGTTATGATACAACTTTCAGACATCTCAGAATCATGTGGGAAGTTAACCTAAGTTGTTTCCATTAGGTTTGCAGTAAGTGCTTTGGTGTAAAATTGAAATGTATACTATTTGAATTGTCTAAGCATTGCATGCACTGAGATAACAACTTTTTTGTGTTGATGTGTACAGCCATGAAACAACTTTCAAACTACTCATAATCATGTGGAAAGTTGACCTAAGGTGTTTCCATTAGGTTTGCAGTAAGTGCTTTGGTGTAAAATTGAATTGTATACTACTTTTATGTCAAAGCATTCTATTCACTGTGAAATCAACTTTTTTGTCTTTATGTGCACAGCTATGAAACAACTTTCAGACATCTCAGAATCATGTGAGAAGTTAACCTATGGTGTTTCCATTAGGTTTGCAGTAAGTGCTTTGGAGTAAAATTGAAATGTATACTATTTGTATTGTCTAAGCATTGCATGCACTGAGATAACAACTTTTTTGTGTTGATGTGTACAGCCATGAAACAACTTTCAAACTACTCATAATCATGTGGGAAGTTAACCTAAGGTGTTTCCATTAGTTTGCAGTAAGTACTTTGGTGTAAAATTGAGATGTATACTACCTTAAATTCAGAGCATAGTAGTACTGAGAAATTAACTTTTTTGTCTTGATGAACTGAGGCATGAAACAACTTTAAACCTAGTCATACTCATCTGGGAAGTCAACCAAATCTGTTTGCATTAGGTTTGCAGTCAGGACTTTTGAGTACAATTGAAATGTATACTACTTTTATGTCAAAGCATTCTATTCACTGTGAAATCAACTTTTTTGTCTTTATGTGCACAGCTATGAAACAACTTTCAGACATCTCAGAATCATGTGGGAAGTTAACCTAAGTTGTTTCCATTAGGTTTGCAGTAAGTGCTTTGGTGTAAAATTGAAATGTATACTATTTGAATTGTCTAAGCATTGCATGCACTGAGATAACAACTTTTTTGTGTTGATGTGTACAGCCATGAATCAACTTTCAAACTACTCATAATCATGTGGGAAGTTAACCTAAGGTGTTTCCATTAGTTTGCAGTAAGTACTTTGGTGTAAAATTGAGATGTATACTACCTTAATGTCAGAGCATAGTAGTACTGAGAAAGTAACTTTTTTGTCTTGATGAACTCAGGCATGAAAAACTTTAAACCTAGTCATACTCATCTGGGAAGTTAACCAAATCTGTTTGCATTAAGTTTGCAGTCAGGACTT
The DNA here is from genome assembly GCF_030028105.1 of Mobula birostris. Taxonomy (NCBI): domain Eukaryota; kingdom Metazoa; phylum Chordata; class Chondrichthyes; order Myliobatiformes; family Myliobatidae; genus Mobula; species Mobula birostris. Next base: position 70,551 of record NW_027274873.1, read on the forward strand.
TTGAGTACAATTGAAATGTATACTACTTTTATGTCAAATCATTCTACTCACTGTGAAATCAACTTTTTTGTCTTTATGTGCACAGGTATGAAACAACTTTCAGACATCTCAGAATCATGTGGGAAGTTAACTTAAAGTGTTTCCATTAGGTTTGCAGTAAGTGCTTTGGAGTAAAATTGAAATGTATACTATTTGTATTGTTTAAGCACTGCATGCACTGAGATAACAACTTTTTTGTGTTGATGTGTACAGCCATGAAACAACTTTCAAACTACTCATCATCATGTGGAAAGTTAACCTAAAGTGTTTCCATTAGGTTTGCAGTAAGTGCTTTGGTGTAAAATTGAAATGTATACTACTTTTATGTCAAAGCATTCTATTCACTGTGAAATCAACTTTTTTGTCTTTATGTGTAAGCTATGAAACAACTTTCAGACATCTCAGAATCATGTGGGAAGTTAACCTATGGTGTTTCCATTAGGTTTGCAGTAAGTGCTTTGGAGTAAAATTGAAATGTATACTATCTGTATTGTCTAAGCATTGCATGCACTGAGATAACAACTTTTTTGTGTTGATGTGTACAGCCATGAAACAACTTTCAAACTACTCATAATCATGTGGGAAGTTAACCTAAGGTGTTTCCATTAGTTTGCAGTAAGTACTTTGGTGTAAAATTGAGATGTATACTACCTTAAATTCAGAGGATAGTAGTACTGAGAAATTAACTTTTTTGTCTTGATGAACTGAGGCATGAAACAACTTTAAACCTAGTCATACTCATCTGGGAAGTCAACCAAATCTGTTTGCATTAGGTTTGCAGTCAGGACTTTTGAGTACAATTGAATTGTATACTACTTTTATGTCAAAGCATTCTATTCACTGTGAAATCAACTTTTTTGTCTTTATGTGCACAGCTATGAAACAACTTTCAGACATCTCAGAATCATGTGGGAAGTTAACCTATGGTGTTTCCATTAGGTTTGCAGTAAGTACTTTGGTGTAAAATTGAAATGCATACTATTTGTATTGTCGAAGCATTGCATGCACTGAGATAACAACTTTTTTGTGTTGATGTGTACAGCCATGAAACAACTTTCAAACTACTCATAATCATGTGGGAAGTTAACCTAAGGTGTTTCCATTAGTTTGCAGTAAGTACTTTGGTGTAAAATTGAGATGTATACTACCTTAAAGTCAGAGCATAGTCGTACTGAGAAATTAACTTTTTTGTCTTGATGAAGTGAGGCATGAAACAACTTTAAACCTAGTCATACTCATCTGGGAAGTCAACCAAATCTGTTTGCATTAGGTTTGCAGTCAGGACTTTTGAGTACAATTGAAATGTATACTACTTTTATGTCAAATCATTCTATTCACTGTGAAATCAACTTTTTTGTCTTTATGTGCACAGCTATGAAACAACTTTCAGACATCTCAGAATCATGTGGGAAGTTAAATTAAAGTGTTTCCATTAGGTTTGCAGTAAGTGCTTTGGAGTAATATTGAAATGTATACTATTTGTATTGTTTAAGCACTGCATGCACAGAGATAACAACTTTTTTGTGTTGATGTGTACAGCCATGAAACAACTTTCAAACTACTCATAATCATGTGGAAAGTTAACCTAAGGTGTTTCCATTAGTTTGCAGTAAGTACTTTGGTGTAAAATTGAGATGTATACTACCTTAAAGTCAGAGCATAGTAGTACTGAGAAATTAACTTTTTTGTCTTGATGAACTGAGGCATGAAACAACTTTAAACCTAGTCATACTCATCTGGGAAGTCAACCAAATCTGTTTGCATTAGGTTTGCAGTCAGGACTTTTGAGTACAATTGAAATGTATACTACTTTTATGTCAAAGCATTCTATTCACTGTGAAATCAACTTTTTTGTCTTTATGTGCACAGTTATGATACAACTTTCAGACATCTCAGAATCATGTGGGAAGTTAACCTAAGTTGTTTCCATTAGGTTTGCAGTAAGTGCTTTGGTGTAAAATTGAAATGTATACTATTTGAATTGTCTAAGCATTGCATGCACTGAGATAACAACTTTTTTGTGTTGATGTGTACAGCCATGAAACAACTTTCAAACTACTCATAATCATGTGGGAAGTTGACCTAAGGTGTTTCCATTAGGTTTGCAGTAAGTGCTTTGGTGTAAAATTGAAATGTATACTACTTTTATGTCAAAGCATTCTATTCACTGTGAAATCAACTTTTTTGTCTTTATGTGCACAGCTATGAAACAACTTTCAGACATCTCAGAATCATGTGAGAAGTTAACCTATGGTGTTTCCATTAGGTTTGCAGTAAGTGCTTTGGAGTAAAATTGAAATGTATACTATTTGTATTGTCTAAGCATTGCATGCACTGAGATAACAACTTTTTTGTGTTGATGTGTACAGCCATGAAACAACTTTCAAACTACTCATAATCATGTGGGAAGTTAACCTAAGGTGTTTCCATTAGTTTGCAGTAAGTACTTTGGTGTAAAATTGAGATGTATACTACCTTAAATTCAGAGCATAGTAGTACTGAGAAATTAACTTTTTTGTCTTGATGAACTGAGGCATGAAACAACTTTAAACCTAGTCATACTCATCTGGGAAGTCAACCAAATCTGTTTGCATTAGGTTTGCAGTCAGGACTTTTGAGTACAATTGAAATGTATACTACTTTTATGTCAAAGCATTCTATTCACTGTGAAATCAACTTTTTTGCCTTTATGTGCACAGCTATGAAACAACTTTCAGACATCTCAGAATCATGTGGGAAGTTATCCTAAGTTGTTTCCATTAGGTTTGCAGTAAGTGCTTTGGTGTAAAATTGAAATGTATACTATTTGTATTGTCTAAGCATTGCATGCACTGAGATAACAACTTTTTTGTGTTGATGTGTACAGCCATGAAACAACTTTCAAACTACTCATAATCATGTGGAAAGTTGACCTAAGGTGTTTCCATTAGGTTTGCAGTAAGTGCTTTGGTGTAAAATTGAAATGTATACTATTTGTATTGTAAAAGCATTGCATGCACTGAGAAAACAACTTTTTTGTCTTGATGTGCACAGGTATGAAACAACTTTCAGACATCTCAGAATCATATGGGAAGTTAATCTAAGTTGTTTCCATTAGGTTTGCAGTAAGTACTTTGGTGTAAAATTGAAATGCATACTATTTGTATTGTCTAAGCATTACATGCACTGAGATAACAACTTTTTTGTGTTGATGTGTACAGCCATGAATCAACTTTCAAACTACTCATAATCATGTGGGAAGTTAACCTAAGGTGTTTCCATTAGTTTGCAGTAAGTACTTTGGTGTAAAATTGAGATGTATACTACCTTAAAGTCAGAGCATAGTGGTACTGAGAAATTAACTTTTTTGTCTTGATGAACTGAGGCATGAAACAACTTTAAACCTAGTCATACTCATCTGGGAAGTTAACCAAATCTGTTTGCATTAGGTTTGCAGTCAGGACTTTTGAGTACAATTGAAATGTATACTACTTTTATGTCAAATCATTCTACTCACTGTGAAATCAACTTTTTTGTCTTGATGTGCACAGGTATGAAACAACTTTCAGACATCTCAGAATCATGTGGGAAGTTAACCTATGGTGTTTCCATTAGGTTTGCAGTAAGTACTTTGGTGTAAAATTGAAATGCTTACTATTTGTATTGTCGAAGCATTGCATGCACTGAGATAACAACTTTTTTGTGTTGATGTGTACAGCCATGAAACAACTTTCAAACTACTCATAATCATGTGGAAAGTTAACCTAAAGTGTTTCCATTAGGTTTGCAGTAAGTGCTTTGGTGTAAAATTGAAATGTATACTACTTTTATGTCAAAGCATTCTATTCACTGTGAAGTCAACTTTTTTGTCTTTATGTGCACAGCTATGAACCAACTTTCAGACATCTCAGAATCATGTGGGAAGTTAACCTATGGTGTTTCCATTAGGTTTGCAGTAAGTACTTTGGTGTAAAATTGAAATGCTTACTATTTGTATTGTCGAAGCATTGCATGCACTGAGATAACAACTTTTTTGTGTTGATGTGCACAGGTATGAAACAACTTTCAGACATCTCAGAATCATGTGGGAAGTTAACCTAAGTTGTTTCCATTAGGTTTGCAGTAAGTGCTTTGGTGTAAAATTGAAATGTATACTACTTTTATGTTAAAGCATTCTATTCACTGTGAAATCAACTTTTTTGTCTCTATGTGCACAGCTATGAAACAACTTTCAGACATCTCAGAATCATGTGGGAAGTTAACCTAAGTTGTTTCCATTAGGTTTGCAGTAAGTGCTTTGGTGTAAAATTGAAATGTATACTATTTGTATTGTCTAAGCATTGCATGCACTGAGATAACAACTTTTTTGTCTTGATGTGCACAGGTATGAAACAACTTTCAGAGATCTCAGAATCATATGGGAAGTTAATCTAAGTTGTTTCCATTAGGTTTGCAGTAAGTACTTTGGTGTAAAATTGAAATGCATACTATTTGTATTGTCTAAGCATTGCATGCACTGAGATAACAACTTTTTTGTGTTGATGTGTACAGCCATGAATCAACTTTCAAACTACTCATAATCATGTGGGAAGTTAACCTAAGGTGTTTCCATTAGTTTGCAGTAAGTACTTTGGTGTAAAATTGAGATGTATACTACCTTAAAGTCAGAGCATAGTGGTACTGAGAAATTAACTTTTTTGTCTTGATGAACTGAGGCATGAAACAACTTTAAACCTAGTCATACTCATCTGGGAAGTTAACCAAATCTGTTTGCATTAGGTTTGCAGTCAGGACTTTTGAGTACAATTGAAATGTATACTACTTTTATGTCAAAGCATTCTATTCACTGTGAAATCAACTTTTTTCTCTTAATGTGCACAGCTATGAAACAACTTTCAGACATCTCAGAATCATGTGGGAAGTTAACCTGTGGTGTTTCCATTAGGTTTGCAGTAAGTGCTTTGGTGTAAAATTGAAATGTATACTATTTGTATTGTCTAAGCATTACATGCACTGAGATAACAACTCTTTTGTGTTGATGTGTACAGGCATGAAACAACTTTCAAACTACTCATAATCATGTGGAAAGTTAACCTAAAGTGTTTCCATTAGGTTTGCAGTAAGTGCTTTGGTGTAAAATTGAAATGTATACTACTTTTATGTTAATGCATTCTATTCACTGGGAAATCAACTTTTTTGTCTTTATGTGCACAGCTATGAAACAACTTTCAGACATCTCAGAATCATGTGGGAAGTTAACCTAATTTGTTTCCATTAGGTTTGCAGTAAGTGCTTTGGTGTAAAATTGAAATGTATACTATTTGAATTGTCTAAGCATTGCATGCACTGAGTTAACAACTTTTTTGTGTTGATTTGTACAGCCATGAAACAACTTTCAAACTACTCAGAATCATGTGGAAAGTTGACCTAAGGTGTTTCCATTAGGTTTGCAGTAAGTGCTTTGGTGTAAAATTGAAATGTATACTATTTGTATTGTAAAAGCATTGCATGCACTGAGAAAACAACTTTTTTGTCTTGATGTGCACAGGTATGAAACAACTTTCAGACATCTCAGAATCATATGGGAAGTTAATCTAAGTTGTTTCCATTAGGTTTGCAGTAAGTACTTTGGTGTAAAATTGAAATGTATACTATTTGTATTGTCTAAGCATTACATGCACTGAGATAACAACTTTTTTGTGTTGATGTGTACAGCCATGAATCAACTTTCAAACTACTCATAATCATGTGGGAAGTTAACCTAAGGTGTTTCCATTAGTTTGCAGTAAGTACTTTGGTGTAAAATTGAGATGTATACTACCTTAATGTCAGAGCATAGTAGTACTGAGAAAGTAACTTTTTTGTCTTGATGAACTGAGGCATGAAAAACTTTAAACATAGTCATACTCATCTGGGAAGTTAAACAAATCTGTTTGCATTAGGTTTGCAGTCAGGACTTTTGAGTACAATTGAAATGTATACTACTTTTATGTCAAATCATTCTATTCACTGTGAAATCAATTTTTTTGTCTTTATGTGCACAGGTATGAAACAACTTTCAGACATCTCAGAATCATGTGGGAAGTTAACTTAAAGTGTTTCCATTAGGTTTGCAGTAAGTGCTTTGGAGTAAAATTGAAATGTATACTATTTGTATTGTTTAAGCACTGCATGCACTGAGATAACAACTTTTTTGTGTTGATGTGTACAGCCATGAAACAACTTTCAAACTACTCATAATCATGTGGAAAGTTAACCTAAAGTGTTTCCATTAGGTTTGCAGTAAGTGCTTTGGTGTAAAATTGAAATGTATACTACTTTTATGTCAAAGCATTCTATTCACTGTGAAATCAACTTTTTTGTCTTTATGTGCACAGCTATGAAACAACTTTCAGACATCTCAGAATCATGTGAGAAGTTAACCTATGGTGTTTCCATTAGGTTTGCAGTAAGTGCTTTGGAGTAAAATTGAAATGTATACTATTTGTATTGTCTAAGCATTGCATGCACTGAGATAACAACTTTTTTGTGTTGATGTGTACAGCCATGAAACAACTTTCAAACTACTCATAATCATGTGGGAAGTTAACCTAAGGTGTTTCCATTAGTTTGCAGTAAGTACTTTGGTGTAAAATTGAGATGTATACTACCTTAAATTCAGAGCATAGTAGTACTGAGAAATTAACTTTTTTGTCTTGATGAACTGAGGCATGAAACAACTTTAAACCTAGTCATACTCATCTGGGAAGTTAACCAAATCTGTTTGCATTAGGTTTGCAGTCAGGACTTTTGAGTACAATTGAAATGTATACTACTTTTATGTCAAAGCATTCTATTCACTGTGAAATCAACTTTTTTGTCTTTATGTGCACAGGTATGAAACAACTTTCAGACATCTCAGAATCATGTGGGAAGTTAAATTAAAGTGTTTCCATTAGGTTTGCAGTAAGTGCTTTGGAGTAATATTGAAATGTATACTATTTGTATTGTTTAAGCACTGCATGCACTGAGATAACAACTTTTTTGTGTTGATGTGTACAGCCATGAAACAACTTTCAAACTACTCATAATCATGTGGAAAGTTAACCTAAAGTGTTTCCATTAGGTTTGCAGTAAGTGTTTTGGTGTAAAATTGAATTGTAT
>NW_027274874.1:0-77596 GCF_030028105.1 Mobula birostris
TTATTCAGGGTGAGGGTCACTGTGTAACTGTGCAGAGTCACTGTTTATTCAGGGTGAGGGTCACTGTGTAACTGTACAGAGTCACTGTCTATTCAGGGTGAGGGTCTGTGTAACTCTACAGAGTCGCTGTTTATTCAGGGTGAGGGTCACTGTGTAACTGTACAGAGTCCCTGTTTATTCAGGGTGAGGGTCACAGTGTAACTGTACAGAGTCACTGTTTATTCAGGGTGAAGGTCACTCACTGTGTAACTGTACAGAGTCAGTGTTTATTCAGGGTGAGGGGCACTCACTGTGTAACTGTACAGAGTCACTGTTTATTCAGGGTGAGGGTCACTCACTGTGTAAGTGTACAGAGTCACTGTTTATTCAGGGTGAGAGTCACTGTGTAACTGTGCAGAGTCACTGTCTATTCAGGGTGAGGATCACTGTGTAACTGTACAGAGTTACTGTTTATCGAGGGTGAGGGTCACTGTGTAACTGTACAGAGTCACTGTTTATTCAGTGTGAGGGTCACTGTGTAAATGTAGAGAGTCACTGATTTATACAGGGTGAGGTTCATTATGACACTGTACAGAGTCACTGTTTATTCAGGGTGAAGGTCACTCACTGTGTAACTGTACAGAGTCACTGTTTATTCAGGGTGAGGGTCACTATGTCACTGTACAGACTCACTATTTATTCAGGGTGAGAGTCACTGTGTCACTGTACAGAGTCACTGTTTATTCAGGGTGAGGGTTATTCACTGTGTCACTGTACAGAGTCACTGTTTATTCTGAGTGAGGGTCACTCACTGTGTAACTGTACAGAGTCAGTGTTTATTCAAGGTGAGGCTCACTGTGTAACTGTACAGATTCACTGTTTATTCAGGGTGAGGGTCACTCACTGTGTAACTGTACAGAGTCACTGTTTATTCAGGGTGAGGGTTATTCACTGTGTCACTGTACAGAGTCACTGTTTATTCTGAGTGAGGGTCACTCACTGTGTAACTGTACAGAGTCAGTGTTTATTCAAGGTGAGGCTCACTGTGTAACTGTACAGATTCACTGTTTATTCAGGGTGAGGGTCACTCACTGTGTAACTGTACAGAGTCACTGTTTATTCATGGTAACGGTCACAGTGTAGCTGTACAGAGTTACTGTTTATACAGGGTGTGGGTCACTCACTGTGTAACTGTACAGAGTCACTGTTTATTCAGGGTTAGGGTTACTGTGTAACTGTACAGAGTCACTGTTTATTCATGGTGAAGGTCACTCACTGTGTAACTGTATAGAGTCACTGTTTATTCAGGGTGATAGTCACTCACTGTGTTAGTGTTCAGAATCACTGTTTTTTCAGGGTTAGGGTCACTGTATAACTTACAAGGTCACTGTTTATTCAGGGTGAGGGTCACTGTGTTACTGTACAGAGTCACTGCTTATTCAGGGTGAGGGTCACTCACTGTGTAACTGTACAGAGTCACTGTTTATTCAGGGTGAGGATCACTCATTGTGTAACTTTTCAGGGTCACTGTTTATTCAGGGTGAGGGTCACTCATTTTGTAACTGTACAGGGTCACTGTTTATTCAGATTGAAGGTCACTGTGCCACTCTACAGAGTCACTGTGTATTCAGGGTGTGGGTCACTGTGTAACTGTACAGAGTCACTGTTTATTCAGGGTGAGGATAACTGTGTAACTGTACAGAGTCACTGTTTATTCAGGGTGAGGATCACTCACTGTGTAAGTGTTCAGAGTCACTGTTTACTCAGAGTAAGGGTCACTCACTGTGTAACTATACAGAGTCACTGTTTATTCATGGTAACGGTCACGATGTTGCTGTACAGAGTCACTGTTTATACAGGGTGAGGGTCTCAGTGTCTCTGTACAGAGTCACTGTTTATTCAGGGTGAGGGTCACTGTGTCACTGTAGAGAATCACTGATTATTAAGGGTGAGGGTCACTGTGTAACTGTACAGGGTCAATGTTTATTCAGGGTGATGGTCGCGGTGTAGCTGTACAGAGTCACTGTTTATGCAGGGTGAGGGTTACTCACTGTGTAACTGTACAGAGTCACTGTTTATTCAGGGTTAGGGTCACTGTGTAACTGTACAGAGTCACTGTTTATTCAGGGTTAGGGTCACTGTGTAACTGTACAGAGTCACTGTTTATTCATGGTGAAGGTCACTCACTGTGTAACTGTATAGAGTCACTGTTTATTCTGGGTGAGAGTCACTCACTGTGGAAGTGTACAGAATCACTGTTTATTCAGGGTTAGGGTCACTGTGTAACTGTACAGGGTCACTGTTTATTGAGGGTGAGGGTCACTGTGTAACTGTCCAGAGTCACTGTTTATTCAGCATGAGGGTTACTCACTGTGTAACTGTACAGAGTCACTGTTTATTCAGGGTGAGGGTCACTGTGTAACTGTACAGAGTCACTGTTTATTCAGCATGAGGGTTACTCACTGTGTAACTGTACAGTGTCACTGTTTATTCAGGGTGTGGGTCATTCACTGTGTAACTGTACAGAGTCAGTGTTTATTCAGGGTGAGGGGCACTCACTGTGTAACTGTACAGAGTCACTGTTTATTCAGGGTGAGGGTCACTCACTGTGTAATTGTACAGAGTCACTGTTTATTCAGGGTGAGAGTCACTGTGTAACTGTACAGAGTCACTGTCTATTCAGGGTGAGGATCACTGTGTAACTGTACAGAGTCACTGTCTATTCAGGGTGAGGATCACTGTGTAACTGTACAGAGTCACTGTTTATTCTGGGTGAGGGTAAATGTGTAACTGTACATAGTCACTGTTTCTTCAGTGTGAGGGTCACTGTGTAACTGTAGAGAGTCACTGATTTATACAGGGTGAGGTTCATTATGTCACTGTACAGAGTCACTGTTTATTCAGGGTGAAGGTCACTCACTGTGTAACTGTACAGAGTCACTGTTTATTCAGGGTGAGGGTCACTATGTCACTGTACAGACTCACTGTTTATTCAGGGTGAGAGTCACTGTGTACCTGTACAGAGTCACTGTTTATTCAGGGTGAGGGTCACTCGCTGTAACTGTACAGAGTCACTGTTTATTCAGGGTGAGGGTCACTCGCTGTAAATGTACAGACTCACTGTTTATTCAGGGTGAGGGTCACTGTGTAACTGTACAGAGTCACTGTTTATTCAGGGTGAGGGTCACTCACTGTGTAACTGTACAGAGTCACTGTTTATTCAGGGTGAGGGTCACTGTGTAACTGTACACGGTCATTGTTTATTAAGTGTAAGAGTCAATGTGTAACTGTACAGAGTCACTGTTTTATTGACGGTGAGGGTCACTGTGTAACTGTACAGAGTAACTGTTTCTTCAGGGTGAGCGTCACTGTGTAACTGTACAGAGTCACTGTTTATTCAGGGTGAGAGTTACTGTGTCACTGTACAGAGTCACTGTTTATTCAGGGTGAGGGTCACTGTGTACCTGTACAGAGTCGCTGTGTATTCAGGGTGAGGGTCACTGTATAACTGTACAGAATCACTGTTTATTCAGGGTGAGGGTCACAGTGTCTAGGTACACAGTCACTGTTCATTCAGGGTGAGGGTCACTCGCTGTAACTGTACAGAGTCACTGTTTATTCAGGGTGAAGATCACTGTAACTGTACAAAGTCACTGCTTATTCAGGGTGAGGGTCACTGTGTAACTGTACATAGTCACTGTTTACTGAGGGTGAGGGTCACTCACTGTGTAACTGTGCAGAGTCACTGTTTATTCAGGGTGAGGGTCACTGTCACTGTACAGAGTCACTGTTTATTCAGGGTGAGGGTCACTCACTGTGTAACTGTACAGAGTCACTGTTTACTCAGGGTGAGGGTCACTGTAACTGTACAGAGTCACTGTTTATTAAGGGTGAGGGTCACTGTGTAACAGTATAGAGTCAGTGTTTATTCTGGATGAGGGTCACTCATTGTGTAACTGTACAGAGTCATTGTTTATTCAGGGTAAGGGTCACTGTGTAACTGTACAGAGTCACTGTTTATTCAGGGTGAGGGTCACTCACTGTGTAACTGTACAGAGTCACTGTTTATGCAGGGTGACGGTCACTGTGTAACTGTACAGAGTCACTGTTTACTCAGAGTGAGGGTCACTCACTGTGGAACTGTACAGAGTCACTGTTTATTTAGAGTGAGGGTCACTGTGTAATTGTACAGAGTCACTGTTTATGCAGGGCGATTTTCACTCTTTGTGTAACTGTACAGAGTCACTGTTTATTCAGGGTGAGGGTCAATGTGTAACTGTACAGAGTCACTGTTTTATTGACGGTGAGGGTCACTGTGTAACTGTACAGAGTAACTGTTTCTTCAGGATGAGGGTCACTGTGTAACTGTACAGAGTCACTGTTTATTCAGGGTGAGGGTCACTCACTGTGTAACTGTACAGAGTCACTGTTTTATTGAGGGTGAGGGTCACTGTATAACTGCACAGAGTCACTCTTTATTCAGGGTGAGGGTCACTGTGTAACTGTACACAGTGTTTATTCCGGGTGAGGGTCACTCGCTGTGTTAATGTACAGGGTCACTGTTTATTCAGGGTGAGGATCACTCACTGTGTAACTGTACAGACTCACTGCTAGCTCAGGGTGAGGGTCACTGTGTAACTGTACAGGGTCACTGTTTATTCAGGGTGAGGATCACTCACTGTGTAACTGTACAGAGTCACTATTTAGTCAGGGTGGGGGTTACTGTGTAACTGTACACAGTCATTGTTTATTCAGGGTGAGGGTTACTGTGTAACTGTACCGAGTCACTGTTTATTCAGGGTGAGGGCTACTCACTGTGTAATTGTAAGGAGTCACTGATTATTCAGTGTGAGCGTCACTCACTGTGTAACTGTACAGAGTCACTGATTACTCAGGTTGAGGGTCACTGTGAAACTGCACAGAGTCAGTGTTTATTCAGGGTGAGGGTCACTCACTGTATAACTGTACAGAGTCACTGTTTATTCAGGGTGAGGGTCACTGTGTAACTGTACAGAGTCACTGTTTATTCAGGGTGAGGGTCACTGTCACTGTACAGAGTCACTGTTTATTCAGGGTGAGGGTCACTCACTGTGCAACTGTACAGAGTCACTGTTTATTCAGGGTGAGGGTCACTGTGTAACTGTACAGAATCACTCTTTATTAAGTGTGAGAGTCAATGTGTAACTGTGCAGAGTCACCGTTTTATTGACGGTGAGGGTCACTGTGTAACTGTACAGAGTAACTGTTTCTTCAGGGTGAGTGTCACTGTGTAACTGTATAGAGTCACTGTTTATTCTGGGTGAGGGTCACTCATTGTGTAACTGTACAGAGTCATTGTTTATTCAGGGTAAGGGTCACTGTGTAACTGTACAGAGTCACTGTTTATTAAGGGTGAGGGTGACTGTGTAACTGTACAGAGTTACTGTTTATGAAGCGTGAGCGTCACTGTGTAACTGTACAGAGTCACTGTTTATTCAGGATGAGGGTCACTCATTGTGTAACTTTACAGGGTCACTGTTTATTCAGGGTGAGGGTCACTGTGTAACTGTACAGAGTCACTGTCTATTCAGGGTGAGGGTCTGTGTAACTCTACAGAGTCGCTGTTTATTCAGGGTGAGGGTCACTGTGTAACTGTACAGAGTCCCTGTTTATTCAGGGTGAGAGTCACTGTGTAACTGTACAGAATCACAGTTTCTTCAGGGTGACTGTGTAACTATACAGAGTAACTGTTTATTCAGGGTGAGGGTCTCTATGTCACTGTACAGAGTCACTGTGTATTCAGGGTGAGGGTCACTCACTGTGTAACTGTGCAGAGTCACTGTTTATTCAGGGTGAGGGAAACTGTGTAACTCTGCAGAGTCACTGTTTATTCAGGGTGAGGCTCACTCACTGTTTAAATGTACAGAATCACTGTTCATTCGGGGTGTGGGTCACTGTATCTCTGTACAGAGTCACTGTTTATTCAGGGTGAGGGTCACTGTGTAACTGTACAGAGTCACTGTTTATTCAGGGTGAGGGTTACTGTGTAACTGTACCGAGTCACTGTTTATTCAGGGTGACGGCTACTCACTGTGTAACTGTACAGAGTCACTGATTATTCAGTGTGAGCGTCACTCACTGTGTAACTGTACAGAGTCACTGTTTTATTGACGGTGAGGGTCACTGTGTAACTGTACAGAGTAACTGTTTCTTCAGGGTGAGCGTCACTGTGTAACTGTACAGAGTCACTGTTTATTCAGGGTGAGAGTTACTGTGTCACTGTACAGAGTCACTGTTTATTCAGGGTGAGGGTCACTGTGTACCTGTACAGAGTCGCTGTGTATTCAGGGTGAGGGTCACTGTATAACTGTACAGAATCACTGTTTATTCAGGGTGAGGGTCACAGTGTCTAGGTACACAGTCACTGTTCATTCAGGGTGAGGGTCACTCGCTGTAACTGTACAGAGTCACTGTTTATTCAGGGTGAAGATCACTGTAACTGTACAAAGTCACTGCTTATTCAGGGTGAGGGTCACTGTGTAACTGTACATAGTCACTGTTTACTGAGGGTGAGGGTCACTCACTGTGTAACTGTGCAGAGTCACTGTTTATTCAGGGTGAGGGTCACTGTCACTGTACAGAGTCACTGTTTATTCAGGGTGAGGGTCACTCACTGTGTAACTGTACAGAGTCACTGTTTACTCAGGGTGAGGGTCACTGTAACTGTACAGAGTCACTGTTTATTAAGGGTGAGGGTCACTGTGTAACAGTATAGAGTCAGTGTTTATTCTGGATGAGGGTCACTCATTGTGTAACTGTACAGAGTCATTGTTTATTCAGGGTAAGGGTCACTGTGTAACTGTACAGAGTCACTGTTTATTCAGGGTGAGGGTCACTCACTGTGTAACTGTACAGAGTCACTGTTTATGCAGGGTGACGGTCACTGTGTAACTGTACAGAGTCACTGTTTACTCAGAGTGAGGGTCACTCACTGTGGAACTGTACAGAGTCACTGTTTATTTAGAGTGAGGGTCACTGTGTAATTGTACAGAGTCACTGTTTATGCAGGGCGATTTTCACTCTTTGTGTAACTGTACAGAGTCACTGTTTATTCAGGGTGAGGGTCAATGTGTAACTGTACAGAGTCACTGTTTTATTGACGGTGAGGGTCACTGTGTAACTGTACAGAGTAACTGTTTCTTCAGGATGAGGGTCACTGTGTAACTGTACAGAGTCACTGTTTATTCAGGGTGAGGGTCACTCACTGTGTAACTGTACAGAGTCACTGTTTTATTGAGGGTGAGGGTCACTGTATAACTGCACAGAGTCACTCTTTATTCAGGGTGAGGGTCACTGTGTAACTGTACACAGTGTTTATTCCGGGTGAGGGTCACTCGCTGTGTTAATGTACAGGGTCACTGTTTATTCAGGGTGAGGATCACTCACTGTGTAACTGTACAGACTCACTGCTAGCTCAGGGTGAGGGTCACTGTGTAACTGTACAGGGTCACTGTTTATTCAGGGTGAGGATCACTCACTGTGTAACTGTACAGAGTCACTATTTAGTCAGGGTGAGGGTTACTGTGTAACTGTACACAGTCATTGTTTATTCAGGGTGAGGGTTACTGTGTAACTGTACCGAGTCACTGTTTATTCAGGGTGAGGGCTACTCACTGTGTAATTGTAAGGAGTCACTGATTATTCAGTGTGAGCGTCACTCACTGTGTAACTGTACAGAGTCACTGATTACTCAGGTTGAGGGTCACTGTGAAACTGCACAGAGTCAGTGTTTATTCAGGGTGAGGGTCACTCACTGTATAACTGTACAGAGTCACTGTTTATTCAGGGTGAGGGTCACTGTGTAACTGTACAGAGTCACTGTTTATTCAGGGTGAGGGTCACTGTCACTGTACAGAGTCACTGTTTATTCAGGGTGAGGGTCACTCACTGTGCAACTGTACAGAGTCACTGTTTATTCAGGGTGAGGGTCACTGTGTAACTGTACAGAATCACTCTTTATTAAGTGTGAGAGTCAATGTGTAACTGTGCAGAGTCACCGTTTTATTGACGGTGAGGGTCACTGTGTAACTGTACAGAGTAACTGTTTCTTCAGGGTGAGTGTCACTGTGTAACTGTATAGAGTCACTGTTTATTCTGGGTGAGGGTCACTCATTGTGTAACTGTACAGAGTCATTGTTTATTCAGGGTAAGGGTCACTGTGTAACTGTACAGAGTCACTGTTTATTAAGGGTGAGGGTGACTGTGTAACTGTACAGAGTTACTGTTTATGAAGCGTGAGCGTCACTGTGTAACTGTACAGAGTCACTGTTTATTCAGGATGAGGGTCACTCATTGTGTAACTTTACAGGGTCACTGTTTATTCAGGGTGAGGGTCACTGTGTAACTGTACAGAGTCACTGTCTATTCAGGGTGAGGGTCTGTGTAACTCTACAGAGTCGCTGTTTATTCAGGGTGAGGGTCACTGTGTAACTGTACAGAGTCCCTGTTTATTCAGGGTGAGAGTCACTGTGTAACTGTACAGAATCACAGTTTCTTCAGGGTGACTGTGTAACTATACAGAGTAACTGTTTATTCAGGGTGAGGGTCTCTATGTCACTGTACAGAGTCACTGTGTATTCAGGGTGAGGGTCACTCACTGTGTAACTGTGCAGAGTCACTGTTTATTCAGGGTGAGGGAAACTGTGTAACTCTGCAGAGTCACTGTTTATTCAGGGTGAGGCTCACTCACTGTTTAAATGTACAGAATCACTGTTCATTCGGGGTGTGGGTCACTGTATCTCTGTACAGAGTCACTGTTTATTCAGGGTGAGGGTCACTGTGTAACTGTACAGAGTCACTGTTTATTCAGGGTGAGGGTTACTGTGTAACTGTACCGAGTCACTGTTTATTCAGGGTGACGGCTACTCACTGTGTAACTGTACAGAGTCACTGATTATTCAGTGTGAGCGTCACTCACTGTGTAACTGTACAGAGTCACTGATTACTCAGGTTGAGGGTCACTGTGAAACTGCACAGAGTCAGTGTTTATTCAGGGTGAGGGTCACTATGTCACTGTACAGACTCACTGTTTGTTCAGGGTGAGGGTCACTTACTGTATAACTGTACAGAGTCACTGTTTATTCAGGGTGACGGTCACTGTGTAACTGTACAGAGTCACTGTTTATTCAGGGTGATTGTCACTGTGTAACTGTACAGAGTCACTGTTTATTCAGGGTGAGGGTCACTCATTGTGTAACTTTACAGGGTCACTGTTTATTCAGGGTGAGGGTGACTCATTTTGTAACTGTACAGGGTCACTGTTTATTCAGGGTGATTGTCACTGTGTAACTGTACAGAGTCACTGTTTATTCAGGGTGAGGGTCACTCATTGTGTAACTTTACAGGGTCACTGTTTATTCAGGGTGAGGTTCACTCATTTTGTAACTGTACAGGGTCACTGTTTATTCAGAGTGAGGGTCACTGTGCCTCTCTACAGAGTCACTGTTTATTCAGGGTGAGGGTCACTGTGTAACTGTACAGAGTCACAGTTTCTTCAGGGTGACTGTGTAACTATACAGAGTAACTGTTTATTCAGGGTGAGGGTCTCTATGTCACTGTATAGAGTCACTGTTTATTCAGGGTGTGGGTCAGTCACTGTGTAACTGTACAGAGTCACTGTTCATTCAGGGTGAGGGTCACTGTGTAACTGTACAGAATCACTGTTTATTCAGGGTGAGGGTCACTCACTGTGTCACTGTACAGAGTCACTGTTTATTCAGGGTGAGGGTCACTGTAACTGTACAGAGTCTCTGTTTATTCAGGGTGAGGGTCACTGTGTAACTGTACAGAGTCACTGTTTATTCAGGGTGAGGGTCAGTGTGTAACTGTACAGAGTCACTGTTTATTCAGGGTGTGGGTCACTGTGTAACTGTACAGAGTCACTGCTTATTCAGGATGAGGGTCAGTGTGTAACTGTACAGGGTCACTGTTTATTCAGGGTGACGGTCACTGTATAACTGTACAGAATCACTGTTTATTCAGGGTGAGGGTCACTGTGTAACTGTACAGAGTGAATGTTTATTCAAGGTGAGGGTCATTCACTGTGTAACTGTACAGAACCACTGTTTATTCAGGGTGTGGGTCACTGTATCTTGTACAGAGTCACTGTTTTATTGAGGGTGAGAGTCACTGTGTTACTGTACAGAGTCACTGTTTATTTAGGGTGAGGGTCACTGTAACTTTACAGTCACTGTTTATTCAGGGTGAGGGTCACAGTGTAACTATACAGAGTCACTGTTTATTCAGGGTGAGGGTCACTCAATGTGTAACTGTACAGAGTCACTGTTTATTAAGGGTGAGGGTTACTGTGTAACTGTATAAAGTCACTGTTTATTCTGGGTGAGGGTCACTCATTGTGTAA
The DNA here is from genome assembly GCF_030028105.1 of Mobula birostris. NCBI lineage: Eukaryota > Metazoa > Chordata > Chondrichthyes > Myliobatiformes > Myliobatidae > Mobula > Mobula birostris. The sequence continues at coordinate 10,379 of NW_027274874.1, forward strand.
CTGTACAGAGTCACTGTTTATTAAGGATGAGGGTCACTGTGTAACTGTACGGAGTCACTGTTTATTCAGAGTGAGGGTCACTGTGCCTCTCTACAGAGTCACTGTTTATTCAGGGTGAGGGTCACTGTGTAACTGTACAGAGTCACTGTTTATTAAGGGTGAGGCTCACTGTGTAACTGTACAGAGTTACTGTTTATTCAGGGTGAGGGTCACTAACTTTACAGTCACTGTTTATTTAGGGTGAGGGTCACAGTGTAACTATACAGAGTCACTGTTTATTCTGGGTGAGGGTCACTCATGGTGTAACTGTACAGAGTCATTGTTTATTCAGGGTAAGGGTCACTGTGTAACTGTACAGAGTCACTGTTTATTCAGGGTGAGGGTCACTCGCTGTAATTGTACAGAGTCACTGTTTATTCAGAGTGAGGGTGACTGTATAACTGTACAGAGTCACTGTTTATTCAGGGTGAGGGTCACTGTAACTGTACAAAGTCACTGTTTATTCAGGGTGAGGGTCACTGTAACTTTACAGAGTCACTGTTTATTCAGGGTGAGGGTCACTGTGCAATTGTACAGAGTCATTGTTTATTCAGTGTGAGGGTTACTGTGTCACTCTACAGAGTCACTGTTCATTCAGGGTGAGGGTCACTGTGTAACTGTGCAGGGTCACTATTTAACTGTGCAGAGTTACTGTTTATTAAGGATGAGGGTCACTGTGTAACTGTACAGAGTCACTTTTTATTCAGGGTGAGGGTCACTGTGCAATTGTACAGAGTCACTGTTCATTCAGTGTGAGGGTCACTGTTTAACTGGACAGGGTCACTGTTCATTCAGGGTGAAGTTCACTGTGTAACTGTTCAGAGTCACTGTTTATTCTGGGTGAGGGTCACTCATTGTGTAACTGTACAGAGTCATTGTTTATTCAGGGTAAGGGTCACTGTGTAACTGTACAGAGTCACTGTGTATTCAGGGTGAGGGTCACTGTATAACTGTACAGAATCACTCTTTATTCAGTGTGAGGGTTACTGTGTCTAGGTGGACAGTCACTGTTCATTCAGGGTGAGGGTCACTCGCTGTAACTGTACAGAGTCACTGTTTATTCAGGGTGAGGGTCACTGTGTAACTGTACAAAGTCACTGTTTATTCAGGGTGAGGGTTACTGAGTCACTGTACAGAGTCACTGTTTATTCAGGGTGAGGGTCACTGTGTAACTGTACAGAGTCACTGCTTATTCAGGATGAGGGTCAGTGTGTAACTGTACAGGGTCACTGTTTATTCAGGGTGACAGTCACTGTATAACTGTACAGAATCACTGTTTATTCAGGGTGAGGGTGACTGTATAACTGTACAGAGTCACTGTTTATTCAGGGTGCGGGTCACTGTATAACTGTACAGAGTCACTGTTTATTCTGGGTGAGGGTCACTGTGGAACTGTACAGAGTCACTATTTAGAGTGAGGGTCACTGTGTAATTGTACAGAGTCACTGTTTATGCAGGGCGATTTTCACTCTTCGTGTAACTGTACAGAGTCACTGTTTATTCAGGGTGAGGGTCAGTGTGTAACTGTACAGAGTCACTGTTTATTAAGTGTGCGAGTCAATGTGTAACTGTACAGAGTCACTGTTTTATTGACGGTGTGGGTCACTGTGTAACTGTACAGAGTAACTGTTTCTTCAGGGTGAGGGTCACTGTGTAACTGTACAGAGTCACTGTTTATTCAGGGTGAGGGTCACTCACTGTGTAACTGTACAGAGTCACTGTTTTATTGAGGGTGAGGGTCACTCGCTGTGTAAATGTACAGGGTCACTGTTTATTCAGGGTGAGGATCACTCACTGTGTAACTGTACAGACTCACTGCTAGCTCAGGGTGAGGGTCATTGTGTAACTGTAGAGAGTCACTGTTTATTCCGGGTGAGGGTCACACGCTGTGTAAATGTACAGGGTCACTGTTTATTCAGGGTGAGGATCACTCACTGTGTAACTGTACAGAGTCACTATTTACTCAGGGTGAGGGCCACTGTGTAACTGTACAGAGTCACTGTTTATTCAGGGTGAGGGTCACTCACTGTGTAACTGTACAGAGTCACTGTTTATTAAGGGTGAGGGTGACTGTGTAACTGTACAGAGTCACTGTTTATGAAGGGTGAGCGTCACTGTAACTGTACAGAGTCACTGATTATTCAGGTTGAGGGTCACTCATTGAGTAACTGTACAGAGTCAATGTTTATTCAGGGTGAGGGTCACTGTGTAACTGTACAGAGTCACTGTCTATTCAGGGTGAGGGTCTGTGTAACTCTACAGAGTCGCTGTTTATTCAGGGTGAGGGTCACTGTGTAACTGTAGAGAGTCCCTGTTTATTCAAGGTGAGGGTCACTGTGTAACTGTACAGAGTCACAGTTTCTTCAGGGTGACTGTGTAACTATACAGAGTAACTGTTTATTCAGGGTGAGGGTCTCTATGTCACTGTATAGAGTCACTGTTTATTCAGGGTGTGGGTCAGTCACTGTGTAACTGTACAGAGTCACTGTTCATTCAGGGTTAGGGTCACTATGTAACTGTACAGAATCACTGTTTATTCAGGGTGAGGGTCACTCACTGTGTCACTGTACAGAGTCACTGTTTATTAAGGGTGAGGGTCACTGTGTAACTGTACAGAGTCACTGTTTATTCAGGGTGAGGGTCACTCACTGTGTAACTGTAAAGAGTCACTGTTTATTCAGGGTGAGGGTCACTGTGTAACTGTACAGAGTCTCTGTTTATTCAGGGTGAGGGTCACTGTGTAACTGTACAGAGTTACTGTTTATTCAGGGTGAGGGTCACTGTGTAACTGTACAGAGTCACTGTTTATTCCGGGTGAGGGTCACTCGCTGTGTAAATGTACAGGGTCACTGTTTATTCAGGGTGAGGGTCACTGTAATGGTACAGAGTCACTGTTTATTCAGGATGAGGTTCTCTCACTGTAACTGTTCAGAGTCACTGTTTTTATGAGGGTGAGGGTCACTGTGTAACTGTACAGAGTCACTGTTTATTCAGGGTGAGGGTTAATGTGTCACTGTAGAGAGTCACTGTTTATTCAAGATGAGGTTCACTCACTGTAACTGTTCAGAGTGACTGTTTTATTGAGGGTGAGGGTCACTGTGTAACTGTACAGAGTCGCTTTTTATTCAGGGTGAGGGTTAATGTGTCACTGTACAGAGTCACTGTTTATTCAGGGTGAGGGTCACTGTGTCACTGTACAGAGTCACTTTTTATTCAGGGTGAGGGTCACTGTGCAATTGCACAGAGTCATTCTTTATTCAGTGTGAGGGTTACAGTGTCACTCTACAGAGTCACTGTTTATTCAGGGTGAGGGTCACTCACTGTGTAACTGTACAGAGTCACTGTTTATTCAGGGTTAGGGTTACTGTGTCACTGTACAGAGTCACTGTTTATTCACGGTGAGGGTCACTAACTTTGTCATTATACAGAGTCACTGTTTATTCAGGGTGAGGGTCACTGTGCAATTGTACAGACTCATTCTTTATTCAGGGTGAAGATCACTGTGTAACTGTACAAAGTCAATGTTTATTCAGGGTGAGGGTTACTGAGTCACTGTACAGAGTCACTGTTTATTCAGGGTGAGGGTCACTGTGTAACTGTACAGAGTCACTGCTTATTCAGGATGAGGGTCAATGTGTAACTGTACAGGGTCACTGTTTATTCAGGGTGACGGTCACTGTATAACTGTACAGAATCACTGTTTATTCAGGGTGAGGGTGACTGTATAACTGTACAGAGTCACTGTTTATTCAGGGTGAGGGTCACTGTATAACTGTACAGAGTCACTGTTTATTCTGGGTGACGGTCACTGTGGAACTGTACAGAGTCACTGTTTATTTAGAGTGAGGGTCACTGTGTAATTGTACAGAGTCACTGTTTATGCAGGGCGATTTTCACTCTTTGTGTAACTGTACAGAGTCACTGTTTCTTCAGGGTGAGGGTCAGTGTGTAACTGTACAGAGTCACTGTTTATTAAGTGTGCGAGTCAATGTGTAACTGTACAGAGTCACTGTTTTATTGACGGTGTGGGTCACTGTGTAACTGTACAGAGTCACTGATTATTCAGGGTGAGCGTTACTGTGTAACTGTACAGAGTCACTGTTTATTCAGGGTGAGAATCACTGTGTAACTGTACAGAGTCACTGTTTATTGAGGGTGAGGGTCACTGTGTAACTGTACAGAGTCACTGTTTATTCAGGGTGAGGGTCACTCACTGTGTAACTGTACAGAGTCACTGTTTTATTGAGGTTGAGGGTCACTGTATAACTGCACAGAGTCGCTGTTTATTCAGGGTGAGGGTCACTGTGTAACTGTACAGAGTCACTGTTTATTCCGGGTGAGGGTCACACGCTGTGTAAATGTACAGGGTCACTGTTTATTCAGGGTGAGGATCACTCACTGTGTAACTGTACAGAGTCACGATTTACTCAGGATGAGGGTCACTGTGTAACTGTACAGAGTGAAAGTTTATTCAGCGTGAGGGTCATTCACTGTGTAACTGTACAGAATCACTGTTTATTCAGGGTGTGGGTCACTCTGTCTTGTACAGAGTCACTGTTTTATTGAGGGTGAGAGTCACTGTGTAACTGTACAGAGTCACCATTTATTCAGGGTGAGGGTCACTGTAACTTTACAGAGTCACTGTTTATTCAGGGTGAGGGTCACAGTGTAACTGTACAGAGTCACTGTTTATTCAGGGTGAAGATCACTGTGTAACTTTACAGAGTCACTGTTTATTCAGGGTGCGGGTCACTGTGCAATTGTCTAGAGTCATTTTTTATTCAGTGTGAGGGTTACTGTGTCACTCTACAGAGTCACTGTTCATTCAGGGTGAGGGTCACTGTGTAATTGTGCAGGGTCACTGTATAACTGTGCAGAGTCACTGTTTATTAAGGATGAGGGTCACTGTGTAACTGTACAGAGTCACTTTTTATTCAGGGTGAGGGTCACTCATTGTGTAACTGTACAGAGTCATTGTTTATTCAGGGTAAGGGTCACTGTGTAACTGTACAGAATCACTGTTTATTCAGGGTGTGGGTCACTCTGTCTTGTACAGAGTCACTGTTTTATTGAGGGTGAGAGTCACTGTGTAACTATACAGAGTCACTGTTTATTCAGGGTGAGGGTCACTCACTGTGTAACTGTACAGAGTCACTGTTTACTCAGGGTGAGGGTCACTGTAACTGTACCGAGTCACTGTCTATTAAGGGTGAGGGTCACTGTGTAACTGTATAGAGTCACTGTTTATTCTGGGTGTGGGTCACTCATTGTGTAACTGTACAGAGTCATTGTTTATTCAGGGTAAGGGTCACTGTGTAACTGTACAGAGTCACTGTTTATTCAGGGTGAGGGTCACTCACTGTGTAACTGTACAGAGTCACTGTTTATTCAGGGTGACGGTCACTGTAACTGTACAGAGTCACTGTTTACTCAGGGTGAGGGTCACTCACTGTGTAACTGTGCAGAGTCACTGCTTATTCAGGGTGAGGGTCACTGTGTAACTGTACAGAGTCACTGTCTAGTCAGGGTGAGGGTGACTGTATAACTGTACAGAGTCACTGTTTATTCTGGGTGAGGGTCACTGTGGAACTGTACAGAGTCACTGTTTATTTAGAGTGAGGGTCATTGTGTAATTGTACAGAGTCACTGTTTATGCAGGGCGATTTTCACTCTTTGTGTAACTGTACAGAGTCACTGTTTATTCAGGGTGAGGGTCAGTGTGTAACTGTACAGAGTCACTGTTTTATTGACAGTGTGGGTCACTGTGTAACTGTACAGAGTAACTGTTTCTTCAGGGTGAGGGTCACTGTGTAACTGTACAGAGTCACTGTTTATTCAGGGTGAGGGTCACTGTGTCACTGGACAGAGTCACTGTTTATTCAGGGTGAGGATCACTGTGTCACTGTACAGAGTCACTGTTTATTCAGGGTGAGGGTCACTGTGTAACTGTACAGAGTCACTGTTTATTCAGGGTGAGGGTTACTCACTGTGTAACTGTACAGAGTCACCGTTTTATTGAGGGTGTGTGTCACTCGCTGTGTAAATGTACAGGGTCACTGTTTATTCAGGGTGAGGATCACTCACTATGTAACTGTACAGACTCACTGCTAGCTCAGGGTGAGGGTGATTGTGTAACTGTAGAGAGTCACTGTTTATTCCGGGTGAGGGTCACATGCTGTGCAAATGTACAGGGTCACTGTTTATTCAGGGTGAGGGTCACTCACTGTGTAACTGTACAGAGTCACTATTTACTCAGGGTGAGGGTCACTGTGTAACTGTACAGACTCACTGTTTATTCAGGGTGAGGGTCACTCACTGTGTAACTGTACAGAGTCACTGTTTATTAAGGGTGAGGGTGACTGTGTTACTGTACAGAGTCACTGTTTATGAAGGGTGAGCGTCACTGTGTAACTGTACAGAGTCACTGATTATACAGGAAGAGGGTTACTCACTGTGTCACTGTATAGAGTCACTGTTTATTCAGGGTGAGGGTTGCTCACTGTGTAATTGTACAGAGTCACTGTTTATTCAGGGTGAGGGTCACTCATTGTGTAACTTTACAGGGTCACTGTGTATTCAGGGTGAGGGTAACTCATTGAGTAACTGTACAGAGTCAATGTTTATTCAGGGTGAGGGTCACTGTGTAACTGTACAAAGTCACTGTTTATTCAGGGTGAGGGTCACTGTAACTTTACAGAGTCACTGTTTATTCAGGGTGAGGGTCACTGTGCAATTGTACAGAGTCATTGTTTATTTAGTGTGAGGGTTACTGTGTCACTCTACAGAGTCACTGTTCATTCAGGGTGAGGGTCACTGTTTAACTGGACAGGGTCACTGTTCATTCAGGGTGAGGTTCACTGTGTAACTGTTCAGAGTCACTGTTTATTCTGGGTGAGGGTCACTCATTGTGTAACTGTACAGAGTCATTGTTTATTCAGGGTAAGGGTCACTGTGTAACTGTACAGAGTCACTGTTTATTCAGGGTGAGGGTCACTGTGTAACTGTACAGAATCACTGTTTATTCAGGCTGAGGGTCACTGTGTAACTGTACAGAGTGAATGTTTATTCAAGGTGAGGGTCATTCACTGTGTAACTGTACAGAATCACTGTTTATTCAGGGTGTGGGTCACTGTATCTTGTACAGAGTCACTGTTTTATTGTGGGTGAGAGTCACTGTGTTACTGTACAGAGTCACTGTTTATTTAGGGTGAGGGTCACTGTAACTTTACAGTCACTGTTTATTCAGGGTGAGGGTCACAGTGTAACTATACAGAGTCACTGTTTATTCAGGGTGAGGGTCACTCACTGTGTAACTGTACAGAGTCACTGTTTATTAAGGGTGAGGGTCACTGTGTAACTGTATAAAGTCACTGTTTATTCTGGGTGACGGTCACTCATTGTGTAACTGTACAGAGTCACTGTTTATTAAGGATGAGGGTCACTGTGTATCTGTACAGAGTCACTGTTTATTCAGAGTGAGGGTCACTGTGTAACTGTACAGTGTCACTGTTTATTCAGGGTGAGGGTCACTGTGTAACTGTACGGAGTCACTGTTTATTAAGGGTGAGGGTCACTCACTGTAGCTATACAGAGTCACTGTTTATTCAGGGTGAGGGTCACTGTGTAACTGTACAGAGTCACTGTTTATTAAGGGTGCGGGTCACTGTGTCGCTGTATAGAGTCACTGTTTATTCTGGGTGAGGGTCACTCATTATGTAACTGTAGAGAGTCACTGTTTATTCAGGGTGATGGTCACTGTGTAACTGTACAGAGTCACTGTTTACTCAGGGTGAGGGTCACTCACTGTAACTGTGCAGAGTCACTGCTTATTCCGGGTGAGGGTCACTGTATAACTGTACAGAGTCACTGTTTGTTCTGGGTGAGGGTCACTGTGGAACTGTACAGAGTCACTGTTTATTTAGAGTGAGGGTCACTGTGTAATTGTACAGAGTCACTGTTTATGCAGGGTGATTTTCACTCTTTGTGTAACTGTACAGAGTCACTGTTTATTCAGGGTGAGGGTCAGTGTGTAACTGTACAGAGTCACTGTTTTATTGACGGTGTTGGTCACTGTGTAACTGTAGAGAGTAACTGTTTCTTCAGGGTGAGGGTCACTGTGTAACTGTACAGAGTCACTGTTCATTCAGGGTGAGGGTCACTGTGTCACTGGACAGAGTCACTGTTTATTCAGGGTGAGGATCACTGTGTAACTGTACAGAGTCACTGTTTATTCAGGGTGAGGGTCTCTGTGTAACTGTATAGAGTCACTGTTTATTCTGGGTGAGGGTCACTCTTTGTGTAACTGTACAGAGTCATTGTTTATTCAGGGTAAGGGTCACTGTGTAACTGTACAGAGTCACTGTGTATTCAGGGTGAGGGTCACTCACTGTGTAACTGTACTGAGTCACTGTTTATTCAGGGTGACGGTCACTGTGTAACTGTACAGAGTCACTGTTTACTCAGGGTGAGGGTCACTCACTGTGTAACTGTGCAGAGCCACTGCTAATTCAGGGTGAGGTTCACTGTGTAACTGTACAGAGTCACTGTTTATTCAGGGTGAGGGTGACTGTATAACTGTACAGAGTCACTGTTTATTCAGGGTGAGGGTCACTGTATAACTGTACAGAGTCACTGTTTATTCTGGGTGAGGGTCACTGTGGAACTGTGCAGAGTCACTGTTTATTTAGAGTGAGGGTCACTGTGTAACTGTACAGAGTCACTGTTTATTGAGGGTGAGGGTCAGTGTGTTACTGTACAGAGTCATTGTTTCTTCAGGGTGAGGGTCACTGTGTAACTGTACAGAGCCACTGTATATTCAGGGTGAGGGTTACTTTGTCACTGTACAGAGTCACTGTTTATTCAGGGTGAGGGTCACTGTGTAACTGTACAGAGTCACTGTTTATTCAGGGTTAGGGTCACTGTGTAACTGTACAGAGTCACTGTCTATTCAGGGTGAGGGTCTGGGTTACTCTACAGAGTCGCTGTTTATTCAGGGTGACTGTGTAACTATACAGAGTAACTGTTTATTCAGGGTGTGGGTCTCTATGTCACTGTACAGAGTCACTGTTTATTCAGGGTGAGGGTCACTGTGTAACTGTAGAGAATCACTGTTTATTCAGGGTGAGGGTCACTCACTGTGTCACTGTACAGAGTCACTGTTTATTCAGGGTGAGGGTCAATGTAACTGTACAGAGTCTCTGTTTATTCAGGGTGAGGGTCACTGTGTAACTGTACAGAGTCACTGTTTATTCAGGGTGAGGGTTACTCACTGTGTAACTGTACAGAGTCACTGTTTTATTGAGGGTGTGGGTCACTCGCTGTGTAAATGTACAGGGTCACTGTGTATTCAGGGTGAGGGTCACTCATTGAGTAACTGTACAGAGTCCCTGTTTATTCAGGGTTAGGGTCACTGTGTAACTGTACAGAGTCACTGTCTATTCAGGGTGAGGGTCTGGGTTACTCTACAGAGTCGCTGTTTATTCAGGGTGAGGGTCACTGTGTAACTGTACAGAGTCACAGTTTCTTCAGGGTGACTGTGTAACTATACAGAGTAACTGTTTATTCAGGGTGAGGGTCTCTATGTCACTGTACAGAGTCACTGTTTATTCAGGGTGAGGGTCACTGTGTAACTGTACAGAATCACTGTTTATTCAGGGTGAGGGTCACTCACTGTGTCACTGTACAGAGTCACTGTTTATTCAGGGTGAGGGTCAATGTAACTGTACAGAGTCACTGTTTATTCAGGGGGAGTGGTCAATGTGTAACTGTACAGAGTCACTGTTTACTCAGGGTGAGGGTCACTGTGTAACTGTACAGAGTCAATGTTTATTCAGGGTGAGGGTCACTGTAATTGTACAGAGTCACTGTTTATTCAGGATGAGGTTCTCTCACTGTAACTGTTCAGAGTCACTGTTTTAATGAGGGTGAGGGTCACTGTGTAACTGTACAGAGTCACTGTTTATTCAGGGTGAGGGTTATTGTGTCACTGTAGAGAGTCACTGTTTATTCAGGGTGAGGGTCACTCACTGTGTCACTTTACAGAGTCACTGTTTATTCAGGATGAGGATCGCTCACTGTAACTGTTCAGAGTCACTGTTTTATTGAGGGTGAGGGTCACTGTGTAACTGTACAGTGTCACTTTTTATTCAGGGTGAGGGTTAATGTGTCACTGTACAGAGTCACTGTTTATTCAGGGTGAGGGTCACTGTGTAACTGTACAGAGTCACTGTTTATTCAGGGTGAGGGTCACTGTAACTTTACAGTCACTGTTTATTCAGGGTGAGGGTCACAGTGTAACTATACAGAGTCACTGTTTATTCAGGGTGAGGGTCACTCACTGTGTAACTGTACAGAGTCACTTTTTACTCAGGGTGAGGGTCACTGTAACTGTACAGAGTCACTGTCTATTAAGGGTGAGGGTCACTGTGTAACTGTATAGAGTCGCTGTTTATTCTGGGTGAGGGTCACTCAATGTGTAACTGTACAGAGTCATTGTTTATTCAGGGTAAGGGTCACTGTGTAACTGTACAGAGTCACTGTGTATTCAGGGTGAGGGTCACTCACTGTGTAACTGTACAGAGTCACTGTTTATTCAGGGTGACGGTCACTGTGTAACTGTACAGAGTCACTGTTTACTCAGAGTGAGGGTCACTCACTGTGTAACTGTGCAGAGCCACTGCTTATTCAGGGTGAGGTTCACTGTGTAACTGTACAGAGTCACTGTTTATTCAGGGTGAGGGTGACTGTATAACTGTACAGAGTCACTGTTTATTCAGGGTGAGGTTCACTGTATAACTGTATAGAGTCACTGTTTATTCTGGGTGAGGGTCACTGTGGAACTGTGCAGAGTCACTGTTTGTTTAGAGTGAGGGTCATTGTGTAATAGTACAGAGTCACTGTTTATGCAGGGCGATTTTCACTGTTTGTGTAACTGTACATAGTCACTGTCTATTCAGGGTGAGGGTCAGTGTGTTACTGTACAGAGTCATTGTTTCTTCAGGGTGAGGGTCACTGTGTGACTGTACAGAGCCACTGTATATTCAGGGTGAGGGTTACTTTGTCACTGTACAGAGTCACTGTTTATTCATGGTGAGGATCACTATGTAAATGTACAGAGTCACTGTTTTATTCAGGGTGAGGGTCACTGTGTAACTGTACAGAGTCACTGTTTATTCAGGGTGAGGGTCACTGTGTAACTGTACAGAGTCACTGTTTATTCAGGGTGAGGGTCACTCACTGTGTAATTGTACAGAGTCACTGTTTTATTGAGGGTGCGGGTCACTGTATAACTGCACAGAGTCACTGATTATTCATGGTGAGGGTCACTGTGAAACTGCACAGAGTCAGTGTTTATTCAGGGTGAGGATCACTATGTCACCGTACAGACTCACTGTTTATTCAGGGTGAGGGTCACTCACTGTATAACTGTACAGAGTCACTGTTTATTCAGGGTGAGGGTCACTGTGTAAATGTACAGAGTCACTGTTTATTCAGGGTGAGGGTCACTGTCACTGTACAGAGTCACTGTTTATTCAGGGTGAGGGTCACTCACTGTGTAACTGTACAGAGTCACTGTTTACTCAGGGTGAGGGTCACTGTAACTGTACAGAGTCACTGTTTATTATGGGTGAGGGTCATGTGTAACTGTATAGAGTCACTGTTTATTCTGGGTGAGGGTCACTCATTGTGTAACTGTACAGAGTCATTGTTTATTCAGGGTAAGGGTCACTGTGTAACTGTACAGAGTCACTGTTTATTCAGGGTGAGGGTCACTCACTGTGTAACTGTACAGAGTCACTGTTTATTCAGGGTGACGGTCACTGTGTAACTGTACAGAGTCACTGTTTACTCAGGGTGAGGGTCACTCACTGTGTAACTGTGCAGAGTCACTGCTTATTCAGGGTGAGTGTCACTGTGTAACTGTACAGAGTCACTGTCTATTCAGGGTGAGGGTGACTGTATAACTGTACAGAGTCACTGTTTATTCTGGGTGAGGGTCACTGTGGAACTGTACAGAGTCACTGTTTATTCAGGGTTAGGGTCACTGTATAACTGTACAGGATCACTGTTTATTCAGGGTGAGGGTCACATTGTCTAGGTACACAGTCACTGTTCATTCAGGGTGAGGGTCACTCGCTGTAATTGTACAGAGTCACTGTTTATTCAGGGTGAGGGTCACTGTGTAACTGTACAAAGTCACTGTTTATTCAGGGTGAGGGTTACTGTGTCACTGTACAGAGTCAGTGTTTATTCAGGGTGAAGATCACTGTAACTGTACAGAGTCACTGCTTATTCAGGGTGAGGGTCTCTGTGTAACTGTACATAGTCACTGTTTACTGAGGGTGAGGGTCACTCACTGTTTATTCAGGGTGAGGGTCACTGTCACTGTACGGAGTCACTGTTTATTCAGGGTGAGGGTCACTCACTGTGTAACTGTACAGAGTCACTGTTTACTCAGGGTGAGGGTCACTGTAACTGTACAGAGTCACTGTTTATGAAGGGTGCGGGTCACTGTGTCGCTGTATAGACTCACTGTTTATTCTGGGTAAGGGTCACTCATTGTGTAACTGTACAGAGTCATTGTTTATTCAGGGTAAGGGTCACTGTGTAACTGTACAGAGTCACTGTTTATTCAGGGTGAGGGTCACTCACTGTGTAACTGTACAGAGTCACTGTTTATTCAGGGTGACGGTCACTGTATAACTGTACAGAGTCACTGTTTACTCAGAGTGAGGGTCACTCACTGTGTAACTGTGCAGAGTCAATGCTTATTCAGGGTGAGGGCACTGTATAACTGTACAGAGTCACTGTTTATTCAGGGTGAGGGTCACTGTATAACTGTACAGAGTCACTGTGTATTCTGGGTGAGGGTCACTGTGGAACTGTACAGAGTCACTGTTTATTTAGAGTGAGGGTCACTGTGTAATTGTACAGAGTCACTGTTTATGCAGGGCGATTTTCACTCTTTGTGTCACTGTACAGAGTCACTGTTCATTCAGGGGGAGGGTCAGTGTGTAACTGTACAGAGTCACTGTTTATTAAGTGTGAGAGTCAATGTGTAACTGTACAGAGTCACTGTTTTATTGACGGTGAGGGTCACTGTGTAACTGTACAGAATAACTGTTTCTTCAGGGTGAGGGTCACTGTGTAACTGTACAGAGTCACTGTTTATTCAAGGTGAGGGTTACTGTGTCACTGTACAGAGTCACTGTTTATTCAGGGTGAGGATCACTGTGTAACTGTACAGAGTCACTGTTTATTCAGGGTGAGGGTGACTGTGTAACTGTACACAGTCACTGTTTATTCAGGGTGAGGGTCACTCACTGTGTAACTGTACAGAGTCACTGTTTTATTGAGGGTGAGGGTCACTGTATAACTGCACAGAGTCACTGTTTATTCAGGGTGAGGGTCACTGTGTAATTGTACACAGTCAGTGTTTATTCCGGGTGAGGGTCAGTCGCTGTGTAAATGTACAGGGTCACTGTTTATTCAGGGTGAGGGTCACTCACTGTGTAACTGTACAGAGTCACTGTTTATTCAGGGTGAGGGTCACTGTGTAATTGTACAGAGTCACTGTTTATTCCGGGTGAGGGTCACTCGCTGTGTAAATGTGCAGGGTCACTGTTTATTCAGGGTGAGGATCACTCAGTATGTAACTGTACAGACTCACTGCTAGCTCAGGGTGAGGGTCACTGTGTAACTGTACAGAGTCACTGTTTATTCCGGGTGAGGGTCAGAAGCTGTGTAAATGTACAGGGTCACTGTTTATTCAGGGTGAGGATCACTCACTGTGTAACTGTACAGAGTCACTATTTACTCAGGATGAGGGTCACTGTGTAACTGTACAGAGTCACTGTTTATTCAGGGTGAGGGTCACTGTGTAACTGTACAGAGTGAATGTTTATTCAGCGTGAGGGCCATTCACTGTGTAACTGTACAGAATCACTGTTTATTCAGGGTGTGGGTCACTCTGTCTTGTACAGAGTCACTGTTTTATTGAGGGTGAGAGTCACTGTGTAACTATACAGAGTCACTGTTTATTCAGGGTGAGGATCACTGTGTAACTGTACAGAGTCACTGTTTATTCAGGGTGAGGGTGACTGTGTAACTGTACACAGTCACTGTTTATTCAGGGTGAGGGTCACTCACTGTGTAACTGTACAGAGTCACTGTTTTATTGAGGGTGAGGGTCACTGTATAACTGCACAGAGTCACGTTTTATTCAGGGTGAGGGTCACTGTGTAATTGTACACAGTCAGTGTTTATTCCGGGTGAGGGTCAGTCGCTGTGTAAATGTACAGGGTCACTGTTTATTCAGGGTGAGGGTCACTCACTGTGTAACTGTACAGAGTCACTGTTTATTCAGGGTGAGGGTCACTGTGTAATTGTACAGAGTCACTGTTTATTCCAGGTGAGGGTCACTCGCTGTGTAAATGTGCAGGGTCACTGTTTATTCAGGGTGAGGATCACTCAGTATGTAACTGTACAGACTCACTGCTAGCTCAGGGTGAGGGTCACTGTGTAACTGTACAGAGTCACTGTTTATTCCGGGTGAGGGTCAGAAGCTGTGTAAATGTACAGGGTCACTGTTTATTCAGGGTGAGGATCACTCACTGTGTTACTGTACAGAGTCACTATTTACTCAGGATGAGGGTCACTGTGTAACTGTACAGAGTCACTGTTTATTCAGGGTGAGGGTCACTGTGTAACTGTACAGAGTGAATGTTTATTCAGCGTGAGGGCCATTCACTGTGTAACTGTACAGAATCACTGTTTATTCAGGGTGTGGGTCACTCTGTCTTGTACAGAGTCACTGTTTTATTGAGGGTGAGAGTCACTGTGTAACTGTACAAAGTCACTGTTTATTCTGGGTGAGGGTCACTCATTGTGTAACTGTAGAGAGTCACTGTTTATTCAGGGTGACGGTCACTGTGTAACTGTACAGAGTCACTGTTTACTCAGGGTGAGGGTCACTCACTGTGTAACTGTGCAGAGTCACTGCTTATTCAGGGTGAGGGTCACTGTGTAACTGTACAGAGTCACTGTTTATTCAGGGTGAGGGTGACTGTATAACTGTACAGAGTCACTGTTTATTCAGGGTGAGGGTCACTCTGTAACTGTACAAAGTCACTGTTAATTCAGGGTGAGGGTCACTGTAACTTTACAGAGTCACTGTTTATTCAGGGTGATGGTCACTGTGCAATTGTACAGAGTCATTGTTTATTCAGTGTGAGGGTTACTGTGTCACTCTACAGAGTCACTGTTCATTCAGGGTGAGGGTCACTGTGTAACTGTGCAGGGTCACTGTATAACTGTGCAGAGTTACTGTTTATTAAGGATGAGGGTCACTGTGTAACTGTACAGAGTCACTTTTTATTCAGGGTGAGGGTCACTGTGCAATTGTACAGAGTCATTGTTTATTCAGTGTGAGGGTTACTGTGTCACTCTACAGAGTCACTGTTCATTCAGGGTGAGGGTCACTGTTTAACTGGACAGGGTCACTGTTCATTCAGGGTGAGTTTCACAGTGTAACTGTTCAGAGTCACTGTTTATTCTGGGTGAGGGTCACTCATTGTGTAACTGTACAGAGTCATTGTTTATTCAGGGTAAGGGTCACTGTGTAACTGTACAGAGTCACTGTGTATTCAGGGTGAGGTTCACTCACTGTGTAACTGTGCAGAGTCACTGTTTATTCAGGGTGAGGGTCACTGTATAACTGTACAGAATCACTCTTTATTCAGTGTGAGGGTTACTGTGTCTAGGTGGACAGTCACTGTTCATTCAGGGTGAGGGTCACTCGCTGTAACTGTACAGAGTCACTGTTTATTCAGGGTGAGGGTCACTGTGTAACTGTACAAAGTCACTGTTTATTCAGGGTGAGGGTTTCTGAGTCACTGTACAGAGTCACTGTTTATTCAGGGTGAGGGTCACTGTGTAACTGTACAGAGTCACTGCTTATTCAGGATGAGGTCAGTGTGTAACTGTACAGGGTCACTGTTTATTCAGGGTGACGGTCACTGTATAACTGTACAGAATCACTGTTTATTCAGGGTGAGGGTGACTGTATAACTGTACAGAGTGACTGTTTATTCAGGGTGAGGGTCACTGTATAACTGTACAGAGTCACTGTTTATTCTGGGTGAGGGTCACTGTGGAACTGTACAGAGTCACTGTTTATTTAGAGTGAGGGTCACTGTGTAATTGTACAGAGTCACTGTTTATGCAGGGCGATTTTCACTCTTTGTGTAACTGTACAGAGTCACTGTTTATTCAGGGTGAGGGTCAGTGTGTAACTGTACAGAGTCACTGTTTATTAAGTGTGCTAGTCAATGTGTAACTGTACAGAGTCACTGTTTTATTGACGGTGTGGGTCACTGTGTAACTGTACAGAGTAACTGTTTCTTCAGGGTGAGGGTCACTGTGTAACTGTACAGAGTCACTGTTTATTCAGGGTGAGCGTTACTGTGTAACTGTACAGAGTCACTGTTTATTCAGGGTGAGGATCACTGTGTAACTGTACAGAGTCACTGTTTATTGAGGGCGAGGGTCACTGTGTAACTGTACAGAGTCACTGTTTATTCAGGGTGAGGGTCACTCACTGTGTAACTGTACAGAGTCACTGTTTTATTGAGGTTGAGGGTCACTGTATAACTGCACAGAGTCACTGTTTATTCAGGGTGAGGGTCACTGTGTAACTGTACAGAGTCACTGTTTATTCCGGGTGAGGGTCACACGCTGTGTAAATGTACAGGGTCACTGTTTATTCAGGGTGAGGATCACTCACTGTGTAACTGTACAGAGTCACGATTTACTCAGGATGAGGGTCACTGTGTAACTGTACAGAGTGAAAGTTTATTCAGCGTGAGGGTCATTCACTGTGTAACTGTACAGAATCACTGTTTATTCAGGGTGTGGGTCACTCTGTCTTGTACAGAGTCACTGTTTTATTGAGGGTGAGAGTCACTGTGTAACTGTACAGAGTCACCATTTATTCAGGGTGAGGGTCACTGTAACTTTACAGAGTCACTGTTTATTCAGGGTGAGGGTCACAGTGTAACTGTACAGAGTCACTGTTTATTCAGGGTGAAGATCACTGTGTAACTGTATAGAGTCACTGTTTATTCAGGGTGAGGGTCACTGTGCAATTGTACAGAGTCATTTTTTATTCAGTGTGAGGGTTACTGTGTCACTCTACAGAGTCACTGTTCATTCAGGGTGAGGGTCACTGTGTAACTGTGCAGGGTCACTGTATAACTGTGCAGAGTCACTGTTTATTAAGGATGAGGGTCACTGTGTAACTGTACAGAGTCACTTTTTATTCAGGGTGAGGGTCACTCATTGTGTAACTGTACAGAGTCATTGTTTATTCAGGGTAAGGGTCACTGTGTAACTGTACAGAATCACTGTTTATTCAGGGTGTGGGTCACTCTGTCTTGTACAGAGTCACTGTTTTATTGAGGGTGAGAGTCACTGTGTAACTGTACAGAGTCACTGTTTATTAAGGGTGAGGGTCACTGTGTAACTGTATAGAGTCATTGTTTATTCTGGGTGAGGGTCACTCATTGTGTAACTGTACAGAGTCATTGTTTATTCAGGGTAAGGGTCACTGTGTAACTGTACAGAGTCACTGTTTATTCAGGGTGAGGGTCACTCACTGTGTAACTGTACAGAGTCACTGTTTATTCAGGGTGACGGTCACTGTAACTGTACAGAGTCACTGTTTACTCAGGGTGAGGGTCACTCACTGTGTAACTGTGCAGAGTCACTGCTTATTCAGGGTGAGGGTCACTGTGTAACTGCACAGAGTCACTGTCTATTCAGGGTGAGGGTGACTGTATAACTGTACAGAGTCACTGTTTATTCTGGGTGAGGGTCACTGTGTAACTGTACAGAGTCACTGTTTATTCCGGGTGAGGGTCACACGCTGTGTAAATGTACAGGGTCAATGTTTATTCAGGGTGAGGGTCACTGTGTAACTGTACAGAGTCACTGTTTATTGAGGGTTAGGGTCACTGTGTAACTGTACAGAGTCACTGTCTATTCAGGGTGAGGGTATGGGTTACTCTACAGAGTCGCTGTTTATTCAGGGTGAGGGTCACTGTGTAACTGTACAGAGTCACAGTTTCTTCAGGGTGACTGTGTAACTATACAGAGTAACTGTTTATTCAGGGTGTGGGTCTCTATGTCACTGTACAGAGTCACTGTTTATTCAGGGTGAGGGTCACTGTGTAACTGTAGAGAATCACTGTTTATTCAGGGTGAGGGTCACTCACTGTGTCACTGTACAGAGTCACTGTTTATTCAGGGTGAGGGTCAATGTAACTGTACAGAGTCTCTGTTTATTCAGGGTGAGGGTCACTGTGTAACTGTACAGAGTCACTGTTTATTCAGGGTGAGGGTTACTCACTGTGTAACTGTACAGAGTCACTGTTTTATTGAGGGTGTGGGTCACTCGCTGTGTAAATGTACAGGGTCACTGTGTATTCAGGGTGAGGGTCACTCATTGAGTAACTGTACAGAGTCCCTGTTTATTCAGGGTTAGGGTCACTGTGTAACTGTACAGAGTCACTGTCTATTCAGGGTGAGGGTCTGGGTTACTCTACAGAGTCGCTGTTTATTCAGGGTGAGGGTCACTGTGTAACTGTACAGAGTCACAGTTTCTTCAGGGTGACTGTGTAACTATACAGAGTAACTGTTTATTCAGGGTGAGGGTCTCTATGTCACTGTACAGAGTCACTGTTTATTCAGGGTGAGGGTCACTGTGTAACTGTACAGAATCACTGTTTATTCAGGGTGAGGGTCACTCTGTGTCACTGTACAGAGTCACTGTTTATTCAGGGTGAGGGTCAATGTAACTGTACAGAGTCACTGTTTATTCAGGGGGAGTGGTCAATGTGTAACTGTACAGAGTCACTGTTTACTCAGGGTGAGGGTCACTGTGTAACTGTACAGAGTCAATGTTTATTCAGGGTGAGGGTCACTGTAATTGTACAGAGTCACTGTTTATTCAGGATGAGGTTCTCTCACTGTAACTGTTCAGAGTCACTGTTTTAATGAGGGTGAGGGTCACTGTGTAACTGTACAGAGTCACTGTTTATTCAGGGTGAGGGTTATTGTGTCACTGTAGAGAGTCACTGTTTATTCAGGGTGAGGGTCACTCACTGTGTCACTTTACAGAGTCACTGTTTATTCAGGATGAGGATCGCTCACTGTAACTGTTCAGAGTCACTGTTTTATTGAGGGTGAGGGTCACTGTGTAACTGTACAGTGTCACTTTTTATTCAGGGTGAGGGTTAATGTGTCACTGTACAGAGTCACTGTTTATTCAGGGTGAGGGTCACTGTGTAACTGTACAGAGTCACTGTTTATTCAGGGTGAGGGTCACTGTAACTTTACAGTCACTGTTTATTCAGGGTGAGGGTCACTGTGTAACTGTACAGAGTCACTTTTTACTCAGGGTGAGGGTCACTGTAACTGTACAGAGTCACTGTCTATTAAGGGTAAGGGTCACTGTGTAACTGTATAGAGTCGCTGTTTATTCTGGGTGAGGGTCACTCATTGTGTAACTGTACAGAGTCATTGTTTATTCAGGGTAAGGGTCACTGTGTAACTGTACAGAGTCACTGTGTATTCAGGGTGAGGGTCACTCACTGTGTAACTGTACAGAGTCACTGTTTATTCAGGGTGACGGTCACTGTGTAACTGTACAGAGTCACTGTTTACTCAGGGTGAGGGTCACTCACTGTGTAACTGTGCAGAGCCACTGCTTATTCAGGGTGAGGTTCACTGTGTAACTGTACAGAGTCACTGTTTATTCAGGGTGAGGGTGACTGTATAACTGTACAGAGTCACTGTTTATTCAGGGTGAGGGTCACTGTATAACTGTACAGAGTCACTGTTTATTCTGGGTGAGGGTCACTGTGGAACTGTGCAGAGTCACTGTTTGTTTAGAGTGAGGGTCACTGTGTAATAGTACAGAGTCACTGTTTATGCAGGGCGATTTTCACTGTTTGTGTAACTGTACATAGTCACTGTCTATTCAGGGTGAGGGTCAGTGTGTTACTGTACAGAGTCATTGTTTCTTCAGGGTGAGGGTCACTGTGTGACTGTACAGAGCCACTGTATATTCAGGGTGAGGGTTACTTTGTCACTGTACAGAGTCACTGTTTATTCATGGTGAGGGTCACTATGTAAATGTACAGAGTCACTGTTTATTCAGGGTGAGGGTCACTGTGTAACTGTACAGAGTCACTGTTTATTCAGGGTGAGGGTCACTGTGTAACTGTACAGAGTCACTGTTTATTCAGGGTGAGGGTCACTCACTGTGTAATTGTACAGAGTCACTGTTTTATTGAGGGTGCGGGTCACTGTATAACTGCACAGAGTCACTGATTATTCATGGTGAGGGTCACTGTGAAACTGCACAGAGTCAGTGTTTATTCAGGGTGAGGATCACTATGTCACCGTACAGACTCACTGTTTATTCAGGGTGAGGGTCACTCACTGTATAACTGTACAGAGTCACTGTTTATTCAGGGTGAGGGTCACTGTGTAAATGTACAGAGTCACTGTTTATTCAGGGTGAGGGTCACTGTCACTGTACAGAGTCACTGTTTATTCAGGGTGAGGGTCACTCACTGTGTAACTGTACAGAGTCACTGTTTACTCAGGGTGAGGGTCACTGTAACTGTACAGAGTCACTGTTTATTATGGGTGAGGGTCATGTGTAACTGTATAGAGTCACTGTTTATTCTGGGTGAGGGTCACTCATTGTGTAACTGTACAGAGTCATTGTTTATTCAGGGTAAGGTTCACTGTGTAACTGTACAGAGTCACTGTTTATTCAGGGTGAGGGTCACTCACTGTGTAACTGTACAGAGTCACTGTTTATTCAGGGTGACGGTCACTGTGTAACTGTACAGAGTCACTGTTTACTCAGGGTGAGGGTCACTCACTGTGTAACTGTGCAGAGTCACTGCTTATTCAGGGTGAGTGTCACTGTGTAACTGTACAGAGTCACTGTCTATTCAGGGTGAGGGTGACTGTATAACTGTACAGAGTCACTGTTTATTCTGGGTGAGGGTCACTGTGGAACTGTACAGTGTCACTGTTTATTCAGGGTTAGGGTCACTGTATAACTGTACAGGATCACTGTTTATTCAGGGTGAGGGTCACATTGTCTAGGTACACAGTCACTGTTCATTCAGGGTGAGGGTCACTCGCTGTAATTGTACAGAGTCACTGTTTATTCAGGGTGAGGGTCACTGTGTAACTGTACAAAGTCACTGTTTATTCAGGGTGAGGGTTACTGTGTCACTGTACAGAGTCAGTGTTTATTCAGGGTGAAGATCACTGTAACTGTACAGAGTCACTGCTTATTCAGGGTGAGGGTCTCTGTGTAACTGTACATAGTCACTGTTTACTGAGGGTGAGGGTCACTCACTGTTTATTCAGGGTGAGGGTCACTGTCACTGTACGGAGTCACTGTTTATTCAGGGTGAGGGTCACTCACTGTGTAACTGTACAGAGTCACTGTTTACTCAGGGTGAGGGTCACTGTAACTGTACAGAGTCACTGTTTATGAAGGGTGCGGGTCACTGTGTCGCTGTATAGAGTCACTGTTTATTCTGGGTGAGGGTCACTCATTGTGTAACTGTACAGAGTCATTGTTTATTCAGGGTAAGGGTCACTGTGTAACTGTACAGAGTCACTGTTTATTCAGGGTGAGGTTCACTCACTGTGTAACTGTACAGAGTCACTGTTTATTAAGTGTGAGAGTCAATGTGTAACTGTACAGAGTCACTGTTTTATTGACGGTAAGGGTCACTGTTTACTGTACAGAATAACTGTTTCTTCAGGGTGAGGGTCACTGTGTAACTGTACAGAGTCACTGTTTATTCAAGGTGAGGGTTACTGTGTCACTGTACAGAGTCACTGTTTATTCAGGGTGAGGATCACTGTGTAACTGTACAGAATCACTGTTTATTCAGGGTGAGGGTGACTGTGTAACTGTACACAGTCACTGTTTATTCAGGGTGAGGGTCACTCACTGTGTAACTGTACAGAGTCACTGTTTTATTGAGGGTGAGGGTCACTGTATAACTGCACAGAGTCACTGTTTATTCAGGGTGAGGGTCACTGTGTAATTGTACACAGTCAGTGTTTATTCCAGGTGAGGGTCAGTCGCTGTGTAAATGTACAGGGTCACTGTTTATTCAGGGTGAGGGTCACTCACTGTGTAACTGTACAGAGTCACTGTTTATTCAGGGTGAGGGTCACTGTGTAATTGTACAGAGTCACTGTTTATTCCGGGTGAGGGTCACTCGCTGTGTAAATGTGCAGGGTCACTGTTTATTCAGGGTGAGGATCACTCAGTATGTAACTGTACAGACTCACTGCTAGCTCAGGGTGAGGGTCACTGTGTAACTGTACAGAGTCACTGTTTATTCCGGGTGAGGGTCAGAAGCTGTGTAAATGTACAGGGTCACTGTTTATTCAGGGTGAGGATCACTCACTGTGTAACTGTACAGAGTCACTATTTACTCAGGATGAGGGTCACTGTGTAACTGTACAGAGTCACTGTTTATTCAGGGTGAGGGTCACTGTGTAACTGTACAGAGTGAATGTTTATTCAGCGTGAGGGCCATTCACTGTGTCACTCTACAGAGTCACTGTTCATTCAGGGTGAGGGTCACTGTGTAACTGTGCAGGGTCACTGTATAACTGTGCAGAGTTACTGTTTATTAAGGATGAGGGTCAGTGTGTAACTGTACAGGGTCACTGTTTATTCAGGGTGAGGGTTTCTGAGTCACTGTACAGAGTCACTGTTTATTCAGGGTGAGGGTCACTGTGTAACTGTACAGAGTCACTGTTTATTCAGGGTGAGGGTCACTGTGTAACTGTACAAAGTCACTGTTTATTCAGGGTGAGGGTTTCTGAGTCACTGTACAGAGTCACTGTTTATTCAGGGTGAGGGTCACTGTGTAACTGTACAGAGTCACTGCTTATTCAGGATGAGGGTCAGTGTGTAACTGTACAGGGTCACTGTTTATTCAGGGTGACGGTCACTGTATAACTGTACAGAATCACTGTTTATTCAGGGTGAGGGTGACTGTATAACTGTACAGAGTCACTGTTTATTCAGGGTGAGGGTCACTCACTGTGTAACTGCACAGAGTCACTGTTTATTCAGGGTGACGGTCACTGTGTAACTGTACAGAGTCACTGTTTACTCAGGGTGAGGGTCACTCACTGTGTAACTGTGCAGAGCCACTGCTTATTCAGGGTGAGGTTCACTGTGTAACTGTACAGAGTCACTGTTTATTCAGGGTGAGGGTGACTGTATAACTGTACAGAGTCACTGTTTATTCAGGGTGAGGGTCACTGTATAACTGTACAGAGTCACTGTTTATTCTGGGTGAGGGTCACTGTGGAACTGTGCAGAGTCACTGTTTATTTAGAGTGAGGGTCACTGTGTAATAGTACAGAGTCACTGTTTATGCAGGGCGATTTTCACTCTTTGTGTAACTGTACATAGTCACTGTCTATTCAGGGTGAGGATCACTATGTAAATGTACAGAGTCACTGTTTATTCAGGGTGAGGGTCACTGTGTAACTGTACAGAGTCACTGTTTATTCAGGGTGAGGGTCACTGTGTAACTGTACAGAGTCACTGTTTATTCAGGGTGAGGGTCACTCACTGTGTAATTGTACAGAGTCACTGTTTTATTGAGGGTGCGGGTCACTGTATAACTGCACAGAGTCACTGATTATTCATGGTGAGGGTCACTGTGAAACTGCACAGAGTTAGTGTTTATTCAGGGTGAGGATCACTATGTCACCGTACAGACTCACTGTTTATTCAGGGTGAGGGTCACTGTGTAAATGTACAGAGTCACTGTTTATTCAGGGTGAGGGTCACTGTCACTGTACAGAGTCACTGTTTATTCAGGGTGAGGGTCACTCACTGTGTAACTGTACAGAGTCACTGTTTACTCAGGGTGAGGGTCACTGTAACTGTACAGAGTCACTGTTTATTATGGGTGAGGGTCATGTGTAACTGTATAGAGTCACTGTTTATTCTGGGTGAGGGTCACTCATTGTGTAACTGTACAGAGTCATTGTTTATTCAGGGTAAGGGTCACTGTGTAACTGTACAGAGTCACTGTTTATTCAGGGTGAGGGTCACTCACTGTGTAACTGTACAGAGTCACTGTTTATTCAGGGTGACGGTCACTGTGTAACTGTACAGAGTCACTGTTTACTCAGGGTGAGGGTCACTCACTGTGTAACTGTGCAGAGTCACTGCTTATTCAGGGTGAGGGTCACTGTGTAACTGTACAGAGTCACTGTCTATTCAGGGTGAGGGTGACTGTATAACTGTACAGAGTCACTGTTTATTCAGGGTGAGGGTCACTGTATAACTGTACTGAGTCACTGTTTATTCTGGGTGAGGGTCACTGTGGAACTGTACAGAGTCACTGTTTATTTAGAGTGAGGGTCATTGTGCAATTGTACAAAGTCACTGTTTATGCCGGGCGATTTTCACTCTTTGTGTAACTGTACAGAGTCACTGTTTATTCAGGGTGAGGGTCAGTGTGTAACTGTACGGAGTCACTGTTTTATTGACGGTGTGGGTCACTGTGTAACTGTACAGAGTAACTGTTTCTTCATGGTGAGGGTCACTGTGTAACTGTACAGAGTCACTGTTTATTCAGGGTGAGGGTCACTGTGTCACTGGACAGAGTCACTGTTTATTCAGGGTGAGGATCACTGTGTAACTGTACAGAGTCACTGTTTATTCAGGGTGAGGGTCACTGTGTAACTGTACAGAGTCACTGTTTATTCAGGGTGAGGGTTACTCACTGTGTAACTGTACAGAGTCACTGTTTTATTGAGGGTGTGTGTCACTCGCTGTGTAAATGTACAGGGTCACTGTTTATTCAGGGTGAGGATCACTCACTGTGTAACTGTACAGACTCACTGCTAGCTCAGGGTGAGGGTCATTGTGTAACTGTAGAGAGTCACTGTTTATTCCGGGTGAGGGTCACAGGCTGTGTAAATGTACAGGGTCAATGTTTATTCAGGGTGAGGATCACTCACTGTGTAACTGTACAGAGTCATTGTTTATTCAGGGTAAGGGTCACTGTGTAACTGTACAGAGTCACTGTGTATTCAGGGTGAGGGTCACTCACTGTGTAACTGTACAGAGTCACTGTTTATTCAGGGTGACGGTCACTGTGTAACTGTACAGAGTCACTGTTTACTCAGGGTGAGGGTCACTCACTGTGTAACTGTGCAGAGCCACTGCTTATTCAGGGTGAGGTTCACTGTGTAACTGTACAGAGTCCCTGTTTATTCAGGGTGAGGGTGACTGTATAACTGTACAGAGTCACTGTTTATTCAGGGTGAGGGTCACTGTATAACTGTACAGAGTCACTGTTTATTCTGGGTGAGGGTCACTGTGGAACTGTGCAGAGTCACTGTTTATTTAGAGTGAGGGTCACTGTGTAATAGTACAGAGTCACTGTTTATGCAGGGCGATTTTCACTCTTTGTGTAACTGTACAGAGTCACTGTTTATTCAGGGTGAGGGTCAGTGTGTTACTGTACAGAGTCATTGTTTCTTCAGGGTGAGGGTCACTGTGTAACTGTACAGAGCCACTGTATATTCAGGGTCAGGGTTACTTTGTCACTGTACAGAGTCACTGTTTATTCAGGGTGAGGATCATTGTGTAAATGTACAGAGTCACTGTTTATTCAGGGTGAGGGTCACTGTGTAACTGTACAGAGTCACTGTTTATTCAGGGTGAGGGTCACTGTGTAACTGTACAGAGTCTCTGTTTATTCAGGGTGAGGGTCACTCACTGTGTAAATGTACAGAGTCACTGTTTTATTGAGGGTGCGGGTCACTGTATAACTGCACAGAGTCACTGTTTATTCATGGTGAGGGTCACTGTGAAACTGCACAGAGTCAGTGTTTATTCAGGGTGAGGATCACTATGTCACCGTACAGACTCACTGTTTATTCAGGGTGAGGGTCACTCACTGTATAACTGTATAGAGTCACTGTTTATTCTGGGTGAGGGTCACTCATTGTGTAACTGTACAGAGTCATTGTTTATTCAGGGTAAGGGTCACTGTGTAACTGTACAGAGTCACTGTTTATTCAGGGTGAGGGTCACTGTGTAACTGTACAGAGTCACTGTTTATTCAGGGTGAGGGTCACTGTGTCATTGGACAGAGTCACTGTTTATTCAGGGTGAGGATCACTGTGTAACTGTACAGAGTCACTGTTTATTCAGGGTGAGGGTCACTGTGTAACTGTACAGAGTCACTGTTTTATTGAGGGTGTGGGGCACTCGCTGTGTAAATGTACAGGGTCACTGTTTATTCAGGGTGAGGATCACTCACTGTGTAACTGTACAGACTCACTGCTAGCTCAGGGTGAGGGTGATTGTGTAACTGTAGAGAGTCACTGTTTATTCCGGGTGAGGGTCACATGCTGTGTAAATGTACAGGGTCACTGTTTATTCAGGGTGAGGGTCACTCACTGTGTAACTGTACAGAGTCACTATTTACTCAGGGTGAGGGTCACTGTGTAACTGTACAGACTCACTGTTTATTCAGGGTGAAGGTCACTCACTGTGTAACTGTACAGAGTCAATGTTTATTAAGGGTGAGGGTGACTGTGTAACTGTACAGAGTCACTGTTTATGAAGGGTGAGTGTCACTGTGTAACTGTACAGAGTCACTGATTATTCAGGAAGAGGGTTACTCACTGTGTCACTGTATAGAGTCACTGTTTATTCAGGGTGAGGTTTACTCACTGTGTAATTGTACAGAGTCACTGTTTATTCAGGGTGAGGGTCACTCATTGTGTAACTTTACAGGGTCACTGTGTATTCAGGGTGAGGGTTACTCATTGAGTAACTGTACAGAGTCAATGTTTATTCAGGGTGAGGGTCACTGTGTAACTGTACAGAGTCACTGTTTATTCAGGGTTAGGGTCACTGTGTAACTGTACAGAGTCACTGTCTATTCAGGGTGAGGGTCTGGGTTACTCTACAGAGTCGCTGTTTATTCAGGGTGAGGGTCACTGTATAACTGTACAGAGTCACAGTTTCTTCAGGGTGACTGTGTAACTATACAGAGTAACTGTTTATTCAGGGTGTGGGTCTCTATGTCACTGTACAGAGTCACTGTTTATTCAGGGTGAGGGTCACTGTGTAACTGTAGAGAATCACTGTTTATTCAGGGTGAGGGTCACTCACTGTGTCACTGTACAGAGTCACTGTTTATTCAGGGTGAGGGTCAATGTAACTGTACAGAGTCTCTGTTTATTCAGGGTGAGGGTCACTGTGTAACTGTACAGAGTCACTGTTTATTCAGGGTGAGGGTTACTCACTGTGTAACTGTACAGAGTCACTGTTTTATTGAGGGTGTGGGTCACTCGCTGTGTAAATGTACAGGGTCACTGTTTATTCAGGGTGAGGATCACTCACTGTGTAACCGTACAGACTCACTGCTAGCTCAGGGTGAGGGTCATTGTGTAACTGTAGAGAGTCACTGTTTATTCCGGGTGAGGGTCACATGCTGTGTAAATGTACAGGGTCACTGTTTATTCAGGGTGAGGATCACTCACTGTGTAACTGTACAGAGTCACTATTTACTCAGGGTGAGGGTCACTGTGTAACTGTACAGAGTCACTGTTTATTCAGGGTGAGGGTCACTCACTGTGTAACTGTACAGAGTCACTGTTTATTAAGGGTGAGGGTGACTGTGTAACTGTACAGAGTCACTGTTTATGAAGGGTGAGCATCACTGTAACTGTACAGAGTCACTGATTATTCAGGAAGAGGGTTACTCACTGTGTCACTGTATAGAGTCACTGTTTATTCAGGGTGAGGGTTACTCACTGTGTAATTGTACAGAGTCACTGTTTATTCAGGGTGAGGGTCACTCATTGTGTAACTTTACAGGGTCACTGTTTATTCAGGGTGAGGGTCACTCATTGAGTAACTGTACAGAGTCAATGTTTATTCAGGGTGAGTGTCACTGTGTAACTGTACAGAGTCACTGTTTATTCAGGGTTAGGGTCACTGTGTAACTGTACAGAGTCACTGTCTATTCAGGGTGAGGGTCTGTGTAACTCTACAGAGTCGCTGTTTATTCAGGGTGAGGGTCACTGTGTAACTGTACAGAGTCACTTTTTATTCAGGGTGAGGTTTAATGTGTCACTGTACAGAGTCACTGTTTATTCAGGGTGAGGGTCACTGTGTAACTGTACAGAGTCACTGTTTATTCAGGGTGAGGGTCACTGTAACTTTACAGTCACTGTTTATTCATGGTGAGGGTCACAGTGTAACTATACAGAGTCACTGTTTATTCAGGGTGAGGGTCACTCACTGTGTAACTGTACAGAGTCACTGTTTATTCAGGGTTAGGGTTACTGTGTCACTGTACAGAGTCACTGTTTATTCACGGTGAGGGTCACTCACTTTGTCATTATACAGAGTCACTGTTTATTCAGGGTGAGGGTCACTGTGCAATTGTACAGACTCATTCTTTATTCAGGGTGAAGATCACTGTGTAACTGTACAGAGTCACTGTTTATTCAGGGTGACTCACTGTGTAACCGTACAGAGTTACTGTTTATTCAGGGTGAGGTTCACTGTCTAACTGTACAGAGTCACTGTTTATTCAGGGTAAGTGTCACTCACTGTGTGACTGTACAGGATCACTGTTTATTCAGGGTGAGGGTCACTGTGTAACTGTAGAGAGTCACTGTTTATTCAGGGTGAGGGTGACTCTGCGTAACTGTACAGAGTCACTGTTTATTCAGCGTTAGGGTCATTCACTGTGTAACTGTACAGAGTCACTGTTTATTCAGGGTGAGGGTCACTCACTGTGTAACTGTACAGAGTCACTGTCTATTCTGGGTGAGGATCACTGAGTAGCTGTGCAGAGTCACTGTTTATTCAGGGTTAGGGTTACTCACTGTAACTGTACGGAATCAGTGTTTATTCAGTGTGAGGGTCGCTGTGTAACTGTACAGAGTCACTGTTTCTTCAGGGTGAGGGTCACTGTGTAACTGTACAGAGTCACTGTTTATTCAGGGTTAGGGTTACTCACTGTGTAACTGTACAGAGTCACTGTTTTATTGAGGGTGAGTGTCACTGTGTAACTGTACAGAGTCACTGCTTATTCAGGGTGAGGGTCACTGTGTCACTGTATAGAGTCACTTTTTATTCAGGGTGAGGGTCACTGTGCAATTGCACAGAGTCATTCTTTGTTCAGTGTGAGGGTTAGTGTGTCACTCTACAGAGTCACTGTTTATTCAGGGTGAGGATCACTGTGTAGCTGTACAGAGTCACTGTTTCTTCAGGGTTAGGGTTACTGTGTCACTGTACAGAGTCACTGTTTATTCAGGGTTAGGGTTACTGTGTCACTGTACAGAGTCACTGTTTATTCAGGGTGAGGGTCACTGTGCAATTGTACAGACTCATTCTTTATTCAGGGTGAAGATCACTGTGTAACTGTACAGAGTCACTGTTTATTCAGGGTGAGGGTCACTGTGTAACTGTACAGAGTCACTGTTTATTCAGGGTTAGGGTTACTCACTGTGTAACTGTACAGAGTCACTGTTTCTTCAGGGTTAGGGTTACTGTGTCACTGTACAGAGTCACTGTTTATTCAGGGTGAGGGTCACTCACTTTGTCATTATACAGAGTCACTGTTTATTCAGGGTGAGGGTCACTGTGCAATTGTACAGACTCATTCTTTATTCAGGGTGAAGATCACTGTGTAACTGTACAGAGTCACTGTTTATTCAGGGTGAGGGTCACTGTGTAACTGGACAGGGTAACTGTTCATTCAGGGTGAGGGTCACTGTGTAACTGTACAGAGTCACTGTTTATTCTGGTTGAGGGTCACTCACTGTGTCACTGTACAGAGTCACTGTTTATTCAGGGTGAGGGTCACTGTGTGTCTGTACAGAGTCACTGTTTATTCAGGGTGAGGGTCACTGTTTTACTGTACAGAGTCACTGTTAATTCAAGGTGACTCAGTGTGTAACCGTACAGAGTTACTGTTTATTCAGGGTGAGGTTCACTGTGTAACTGTACAGAGTCACTGTTTATTCAGGGTAAGTGTCACTCACTGTGTAACTGTACAGGATCACCGTTTATTCAGGGTGACGGTCACTGTTTAACTATAGAGAGTCACTGTTTATTCAGGGTGAGGGTAACTCTGCGTAACTGTACAGAGTCACTGTTTATTCAGCATTAGGGTCATTCACTGTGTAACTGTACAGAGTTACTGTTTATTCAGGGTGAGGGTCACTCACTGTGTAACTGTACAGAGTCACTGTCTATTCTGGGTGAGGATCACTGAGTAACTGTACAGAGTCACTGTTTATTCAGGGTTAGGGTTACTCACTGTTACTGTACCGAATCAGTGTTTATTCCGTGTGAGGGTCACTGTGTAACTGTACAGAGTCACTGTTTCTTCAGGGTGAGGGTCACTGTGTAACTATACAGAGTCACTGTTTATTCAGGGTTGGGGTTACTCACTGTGTAACTGTACAGAGTCACTGTTTTATTGAGGGTGAGTGTCACTGTGTAACTGTACAGAGTCACTGCTTATTCAGGGTGAGGGTCACTGTAACTTTACAGAGTCACTGTTTATTCAGGGTGAGGGTCACGGTGTAACTATACAGAGTCACTGTTTATTCAGGGTGAGGGGCACTCACTGTGTAACTGTACACAGTCACTGTTTATTCAGGGTGAGGGTCACTGTGTAACTGTACAGAGTCAGTGTTTATTAAGGGTGAGGGTTACTGTGTAACTGTACAGAGTCACTGTTTATTAAGGATGAGGGTCACTGTGTAACTGTACAGAGTCACTGTTTATTCAGGGTGAGGGTCACTGTGTAACTGTACATAGTCACTGTTTATTCAGGGTGAGGGTTACTGTGTAACTGTACGGAGTCACTGTTTGTGAAGGGTGAGGGTCACTCACTGTAACTATACAGAGTCACTGTTTATTCAGGGTGAGGGTCACTGTGTAACTGTACAGAGTCATTGTTTATTCAGGGTAAGGGTCACTGTGTAACTGCACAGAGTCACTGTGTATTCAGGGTGATGGTCACTGTATAACTGTACAGAATCACTGTTTATTCAGGGTGAGGGTCACATTGTCTAGGTACACAGTCACTGTTCATTCAGGGTGAGGGTCACTCGCTGTAATTGTACAGAGTCACTGTTTATTCAGGGTGAGGGTCACTGTGTAACTGTACAAAGTCACTGTTTATTCAGGGTGAGGGTTACTGTGTCACTGTACAGAGTCACTGTTTATTCAGGGTGAAGATCACTGTGTAACTGTACAGAGTCACTGCTTATTCAGGGTGAGGGTTAATGTGTCACTGTACAGAGTCACTGTTTACTCAGGGTGAGGGTCACTGTGTCACTGTGCAGAGTCACTTTTTATTCAGGGTGAGGGTCACTGTGCAATTGCACAGAGTCATTCGTTATTCAGTGTGAGGGTTACAGTGTCACTCTACAGAGTCACTGTTTATTCAGGGTGAGGGTCACTCACTGTGTAACTGTACAGAGTCACTGTTTATTCAGGGTTAGGGTTACTGTGTCACTGTACAGAGTCACTGTTTATTCACGGTGAGGGTCACTCACTTTGTCATTATACAGAGTCACTGTTTATTCAGGGTGAGGGTCACTGTGCAATTGTACAGACTCATTCTTTATTCAGGGTGAAGATCACTGTGTAACTGTACAGAGTCACTGTTTATTCAGGGTGAGGGTCACTGTGTAACTGGACAGGGTAGCTGTTCATTCAGGGTGAGGGTCACTGTGTAACTGTACAGAGTCACTGTTTATTCTGGTTGAGGGTCACTCACTGTGTCACTGTACAGAGTCACTGTTTATTCAGGGTGATTCACTGTGTAACCGTACAGAGTTACTGTTTATTCAGGGTGAGGTTCACTGTCTAACTGTACAGAGTCACTGTTTATTCAGGGTAAGTGTCACTCACTGTGTGACTGTACAGGATCACTGTTTATTCAGGGTGAGGGTCACTGTGTAACTGTAGAGAGTCACTGTTTATTCAGGGTGAGGGTGACTCTGCGTAACTGTACAGAGTCACTGTTTATTCAGCGTTAGGGTCATTCACTGTGTAACTGTACAGAGTCACTGTTTATTCAGGGTGAGGGTCACTCACTGTGTAACTGTACAGAGTCACTGTCTATTCTGGGTGAGGATCACTGAGTAGCTGTGCAGAGTCACTGTTTATTCAGGGTTAGGGTTACTCACTGTAACTGTACGGAATCAGTGTTTATTCAGTGTGAGGGTCGCTGTGTAACTGTACAGAGTCACTGTTTCTTCAGGGTGAGGGTCACTGTGTAACTGTACAGAGTCACTGTTTATTCAGGGTTAGGGTTACTCACTGTGTAACTGTACAGAGTCACTGTTTTATTGAGGGTGAGTGTCACTGTGTAACTGTACAGAGTCACTGCTTATTCAGGGTGAGGGTTACTGTGTCACTGTACAGAGTCACTGTTTATTCAGGGTTAGGGTTACTGTGTCACTGTACAGAGTCACTGTTTATTCAGGGTGAGGGTCACTGTGCAATTGTACAGACTCATTCTTTATTCATGGTGAAGATCACTGTGTAACTGTACAGAGTCACTGTTTATTCAGGGTGAGGGTCACTGTGTAACTGGACAGGGTAACTGTTCATTCAGGGTGAGGGTCACTGTGTAACTGTACAGAGTCACTTTATTCTGGTTGAGGGTCACTCACTGTGTCACTGTACAGAGTCACTGTTTATTCAGGGTGTGGGTCACTGTGAGTCTGTACAGAGTCAATGTTTATTCAGGGTGAGGGTCACTGTTTAACTGTACAGAGTCACTGTTAATTCAAGGTGACTCACTGTGTAACCGTACAGAGTTACTGTTTATTCAGGGTGAGGTTCACTGTGTAACTGTACAGAGTCACTGTTTATTCAGGGTTAGAGTTACTCACTGTGTAACTGTACAGAGTCACTGTTTTATTGAGTGTGGGTGTCACTGTGTAACTGTATAGAGTCACTGCTTATTCAGGGTGAGGGTCACTGTGTCACTGTACAGAGTCACTTTTTATTCAGGGTGAGGGTCACTGTGCAATTGCACAGAGTCATTCTTTATTCAGTGTGAGGGTTACTGTGTCACTCTACAGAGTCACTGTTTGTTCAGGGTGAGGATCACTGTGTAGCTGTACAGAGTCACTGTTTCTTCAGGGTTAGGGTTACTGTGTCACTGTACAGAGTCACTGTTTATTCAGGGTTAGGGTTACTGTGTCACTGTACAGAGTCACTGTTTATTCAGGGTGAGGGTCACTCACTTTGTCATTATACAGAGTCACTGTTTATTCAGGGTGAGGGTCACTGTGCAATTGTACAGACTCATTCTTTATTCAGGGTGAAGAGCACTGTGTAACTGTACAGAGTCACTGTTTATTCAGGGTGAGGGTCACTGTGTAACTGGACAGGGTAACTGTTCATTCAGGGTGAGGGTCACTGTGTAACTGTACAGAGTCACTGTTTATTCTGGTTGAGGGTCACTCACTGTGTCACTGTACAGAGTCACTGTTTATTCAGGGTGAGGGTCACTGTGTGTCTGTACAGAGTCACTGTTTATTCAGGGTGAGGGTCACTGTTTTACTGTACAGAGTCCTGTTAATTCAAGGTGACTCACTGTGTAACCGTACAGA
Source organism: Mobula birostris (assembly GCF_030028105.1). NCBI lineage: Eukaryota > Metazoa > Chordata > Chondrichthyes > Myliobatiformes > Myliobatidae > Mobula > Mobula birostris. The sequence goes on from NW_027274874.1 coordinate 44,177, forward strand.
GTTACTGTTTATTCAGGGTGAGGTTCACTGTGTAACTGTACAGAGTCACTGTTTATTCAGGGTAAGTGTCACTCACTGTGTAACTGTACAGGATCACTGTTTATTCAGGGTGAGGGTCACTGTGTAACTGTAGAGAGTCACTGTTTATTCAGGGTGAGGGTGACTCTGCGTAACTGTACAAAGTCACTGTTTATTCAGCGTTAGGGTCATTCACTGTGTAACTGTACAGAGTTACTGTTTATTCAGGGTGAGGGTCACTCACTGTGTAACTGTACAGAGTCACTGTCTATTCTGGATGAGGATCACTGAGTAACTGTACAGAGTCACTGTTTATTCAGGTTTAGGGTTACTCACTGTTACTGTACCGAATCAGTGTTTATTCAGTGTGAGGTTCACTGTGTAACTGTACAGAGTCACTGTTTCTTCAGGGTTTGGGTTACTCACTGTGTAACTGTACAGAGTCACTGTTTTATTGAGGGTGAGTGTCACTGTGTAACTGTACAGAGTCACTGCTTATTCAGGGTGAGGGTCACTGTAACTTTACAGAGTCACTGCTTATTCAGGGTGAGGGTCACGGTGTAACTATACAGAGTCACTGTTTATTCAGGGTGAGGGGCACTCACTGTGTAACTGTACACAGTCACTGTTTATTCAGGGTGAGGGTCACTGTGTAACTGTACAGAGTCAGTGTTTATTAAGGGTGAGGGTTACTGTGTAACTGTACAGAGTCACTGTTTATTAAGGATGAGGGTCACTGTGTAACTGTACAGAGTCACTGTTTATTCAGGGTGAGGGTTACTGTGTAACTGTACAGAGTCACTGTTTATTAAGGATGAGGGTCACTGTGTAACTGTACAGAGTCACTGTTTATTCAGGGTGAGGGTCACTGTGTAACTGTACAGAGTCACTGTTTATTCAGGGTGAGGGTTACTGTGTAACTGTACGGAGTCACTATTTGTGAAGGGTGAGGGTCACTCACTGTAACTATACAGAGTCACTGTTTATTCAGGGTGAGGGTCACTGTGTAACTGTACAGAGTGATTGTTTATTCAGGGTAAGGGTCACTGTGTAACTGCACAGAGTCACTGTGTATTTAGGGTGAGGGTCACTGTATAACTGTACAGAATCACTGTTTATTCAGGGTGAGGGTCACATTGTCTAGGTACACAGTCACTGTTCATTCAGGGTGAGGGTCATTCGCTGTAATTGTACAGAGTCACTGTTTATTCAGGGTGAGGGTCACTGTGTAACTGTACAAAGTCACTGTTTATTCAGGGTGAGGGTTACTGTGTCACTGTACAGAGTCACTGTTTATTCAGGGTGAAGATCACTGTGTAACTGTACAGAGTCACTGCTTATTCAGGGTGAGGGTCACTGTGTAACTGTACATAGTCACTGTTTACTGAGGGTGAGGGTCACTCACTGTTTATTCAGGGTGAGGGTCACTGTCACTGTACGGAGTCACTGTTTATTCAGGGTGAGGGTCACTCACTGTGTAACTGTACAGAGTCACTGTTTACTCAGGGTGAGGGTCACTAACTGTACAGAGTCACTGTTTATTAAGGGTGCGGGTCACTATGTCGCTGTATAGAGTCACTGTTTATTCTGGGTGAGGGTCACTCATTGTATAACTGTACAGAGTCATTGTTTATTCAGGGTAAGGGTCACTGTGTAACTGTACAGAGTCACTGTTTATTCAGGGTGAGGGTCACTCACTGTGTAACTGTACAGAGTCACTGTTTATTCAGGGTGACGGTCAGTGTGTAACTGTACAGAGTCACTGTTTACTCAGGGTGAGGGTCACTCACTGTATAACTGTACAGAGTCACTGTTTATTCAGGGTGAGGGTCACTGTATAACTGTACAGAGTCACTGTGTATTCAGGGTGAGGGTCAGTGTGTAACTGTACAGAGTCACTGTTTATTAAGTGTGAGAGTCAATGTGTAACTGTACAGAGTCACTGTTTTATTGACGGTGAGGGTCACTGTGTAACTGTACAGAATAACTGTTTCTTCAGGGTGAGGGTCACTGTGTAACTGTACAGAGTCACTGTTTATTCAAGGTGAGGGTTACTGTGTCACTGTACAGAGTCACTGTTTATTCAGGGTGAGGATCACTGTGTAACTGTACAGAGTCACTGTTTATTCAGGGTGAGGGTCACTGTGTAACTGTACAGAGTCACTATTTATTCAGGGTGAGAGTCACTCACTGTGTAACTGTACAGAGTCACTGTTTTATTGAGGGTGAGGGTCACTGTATAACTGCACAGAGTCACTGTTTATTCAGGGTGAGGGTCACTGTGTAATTGTACACAGTCAGTGTTTATTCCGGGTGAGGGTCAGTCGCTGTGTAAATGTACAGGGTCACTGTTTATTCAGGGTGAGGATCACTCACTGTGTAACTGTACAGACTCACTGCTAGCTCAGGGTGAGGGTCACTGTGTAACTGTACAGAGTCACTGTTTATTCCGGGTGAGGGTCAGAAGCTGTGTAAATGTACAGGGTCACTGTTTATTCAGGGTGAGGATCACTCACTGTGTAACTGTACAGAGTCACTATTTACTCAGGATGAGGGTCACTGTGTAACTGTACAGAGTCACTGTTTATTCAGGGTGTGGGTCACTCTGTCTTGTACAGTGTCACTGTTTTATTGAGGGTGAGGGTCACTGTGTAACTGTACAAAGTCACTGTTTATTCTGGGTGAGGGTCACTCATTGTGTAACTGTAGAGAGTCACTGTTTATTCAGGGTGACGGTCACTGTGTAACTGTACAGAGTCACTGTTTACTCAGGGTGAGGGTCACTCACTGTGTAACTGTGCAGAGTCACTGCTTATTCAGGGTGAGGGTCACTGTGTAACTGTGCAGAGTCACTGTTTATTCAGGGTGAGGGTGACTGTATAACTGTACAGAGTCACTGTTTATTCAGGGTGAGGGTCACTTTGTAACTGTACAAAGTCACTGTTTATTCAGGGTGAGGGTCACTGTAAGTTTACAGAGTCACTGTTTATTCAGGGTGAGAGTCACTGTGCAATTGTACAGAGTCATTGTTTATTCAGTGTGAGGGTTACTGTGTCACTCTACAGAGTCCCTGTTCATTCTGGGTGAGGGTCATTGTGTAACTGCAGGGTCACTGTATAACTGTGCAGAGTTACTGTTTATTAAGGATGAGGGTCACTGTGTAACTGTACAGAGTCACTTTTTATTCAGGGTGAGGGTCACTGTGCAATTGTACAGAGTCATTGTTTATTCAGTGTGAGGGTTACTGTGTCACTCTACAGAGTCACTGTTCATTCAGGGTGAGGGTCACTGTTTAACTGGACAGGGTCACTGTTCATTCAGGGTGAGGTTCACTGTGTAACTGTACAAAGTCACTGTGTATTCAGGGTGAGGGTCACTGTGTAACTGTACAGAGTCACTGTGTATTCAGGGTAAGGGTCACTGTGTAACTGTACAGAGTCACTGTGTATTCAGGGTGAGGGTCACTCACTGTGTAACTGTGCAGAGTCACTGTTTATTCAGGGTGAGGGTCACTGTATAACTGTACAGAATCACTCTTTATTCAGTGGGAGGGTTACTGTGTCTAGGTGGACAGTCACTGTTCATTCAGGGTAAGGGTCACTCGCTGTAACTGTACAGAGTCTCTGTTTATTCAGGGTGAGGGTTACTGTGTAACTGTACAAAGTCACTGTTTATTCAGGGTGAGGGTTACTGAGTCACTGTACAGAGTCACTGTTTATTCAGGGTGAGGGTCACTGTGTAACTGTACAGAGTCACTGCTTATTCAGGATGAGGGTCAGTGTGTAACTGTACAGGGTCACTGTTTTTTCAGGGTGACGGTCACTGTATAACTGTACAGAATCACTGTGTATTCAGGGTGAGGGTCACTGTGTAACTGTACAGAGTGAATGTTTATTCAAGGTGAGGGTCATTCACTGTGTAACTGTACAGAATCACTGTTTATTCAGGGTGTGGGTCACTGTATCTTGTACAGAGTCACTGTTTTATTGAGGGTGAGAGTCACTGTGTTACTGTACAGAGTCACTGTTTATTTAGGGTGAGGGTCACTGTAACTTTACAGTCACTGTTTATTCAGGGTGAGGGTCACAGTGTAACTATACAGAGTCACTGTTTATTCAGGGTGAGGGTCACTCACTGTGTAACTGTACAGAGTCACTGTTTATTAAGGGTGAGGGTCACTGTGTAACTGTATAAAGTCACTGTTTATTCTGGGTGAGGGTCACTCATTGTGTAACTGTACAGAGTCACTGTTTATTAAGGATGAGGGTCACTGTGTATCTGCACAGAGTCACTGTTTATTCAGAGTGAGGGTCACTGTGTAACTGTACAGAGTCACTGTTTATTCAGGGTGAGGGTCACTGTGTAACTGTACGGAGTCACTGTTTATTAAGGGTGAGGGTCACTCACTGTAACTATACAGAGTCACTGTTTATTCAGGGTGAGGGTCACTGTGTAACTGTATAGAGTCATTGTTTATTCAGGGTAAGGGTCACTGTGTAACTGCACAGAGTCACTGTGTATTCAGGGTGAGGGTCACTGTATAACTGTTCAGATTCACTGTTTATTCAGGGTGAGGGTCACATTGTCTAGGTACACAGTCATTGTTCATTCAGGGTGAGGGTCACTGGCTGTAATTGTACAGAGTCACTGTTTATTCAGGGTGAGGGTCACTGTGTAACTGTACAAAGTCACTGTTTATTCAGGGTGAGGGTTACTGTGTCACTGTACAGAGTCACTGTTTATTCAGGGTGAAGATCACTGTGTAACTGTACAGAGTCACTGCTTATTCAGGGTGAGGGTCACTGTGTAACTGTACATAGTCACTGTTTACTGAGGGTGAGGGTCACTTACTGTTTATTCAGTGTGAGGGTCACTGTATAACTGTACAGAGTCACTGCTTATTCAGGGTGAGGGTCACTTTCACTGTGCGGAGTCACTGTTTATTCAGGGTGAGGGTCACTCACTGTGTAACTGTACAGAGTCACTGTTTACTCAGGGTGAGGGTCACTGTAACTGTACAGAGTCACTGTTTATTAAGGGTGCGGGTCACTGTGTAACTGTACAGAGTCACTGTTTACTCAGGGTGAGGGTCACTCACTGTGTAACTGTGCAGAGTCACTGCTTATTCAGGGTGAGGGTCACTGTGTAACTGTACAGAGTCACTGTTTATTCAAGGTGAGGGTTACTGTGTCACTGTACAGAGTCACTGTTTATTCAGGGTGAGGATCACTGTGTAACTGTACAGAGTCACTGTTTATTCAGGGTGAGGGTGACTGTGTAACTGTACACAGTCACTGTTTATTCAGGGTGAGGGTCACTCACTGTGTAACTGTACAGAGTCACTGTTTTATTGAGGGTGAGGGTCACTGTATAACTGCACAGAGTCACTGTTTATTCCGGGTGAGGGTCAGTCGCTGTGTAAATGTACAGGGTCACTGTTTATTCAGGGTGAGGATCACTCACTGTGTAACTGTACAGACTCACTGCTAGCTCAGGGTGAGGGTCACTGTGTAACTGTACAGAGTCACTGTTTATTCCGGGTGAGGGTCAGAAGCTGTGTAAATGTACAGGGTCACTGTTTATTCAGGGTGAGGATCACTCACCGTGTAACTGTACAGAGTCACTATTTACTCAGGATGAGGGTCACTGTGTAACTGTACAGAGTCACTGTTTATTCAGGGTGTGGGTCACTCTGTCTTGTACAGAGTCACTGTTTTATTGAGGGTGAGAGTCACTGTGTAACTGTACAAAGTCACTGTTTATTCTGGGTGAGGGTCACTCATTGTGTAACTGTAGAGAGTCACTGTTTATTCAGGGTGACGGTCACTGTGTAACTGTACAGAGTCACTGTTTACTCAGGGTGAGGGTCACTCACTGTGTAACTGTGCAGAGTCACTGCTTATTCAGGGTGAGGGTCACTGTGTAACTGTACAGAGTCACTGTTTATTCAGGGTGAGGGTGACTGTATAACTGTACAGAGTCACTGTTTATTCAGGGTGAGGGTCACTGTGTAACTGTACAAAGTCACTGTTTATTCAGGGTGAGGGTCACTGTAACTTTACAGAGTCACTGTTTATTCAGAGTGAGGGTCACTGTGCAATTGTACAGAGTCATTGTTTATTCAGTGTGAGGGTCACTGTGTAACTGTACAGAGTCACTGCTTATTCAGGATGAGGGTCAGTGTGTAACTGTACAGGGTCACTGTTTATTCAGGGTGACGGTCACTGTATAACTACAGAATCACTGTGTATTCAGGGTGAGGGTCACTGTGTAACTGTACAGAGTCACTGTGTATTCAGGGTAAGGGTCACTGTGTAACTGTACAGAGTCACTGTGTATTCAGGGTGAGGGTCACTCACTGTGTAACTGTGCAGAGTCACTGTTTATTCAGGGTGAGGGTCACTGTATAACTGTACAGAATCACTCTTTATTCAGTGGGAGGGTTACTGTGTCTAGGTGGACAGTCACTGTTCATTCAGGGTAAGGGTCACTCGCTGTAACTGTACAGAGTCTCTGTTTATTCAGGGTGAGGGTTACTGTGTAACTGTACAAAGTCACTGTTTATTCAGGGTGAGGGTTACTGAGTCACTGTACAGAGTCACTGTTTATTCAGGGTGAGGGTCACTGTGTAACTGTACAGAGTCACTGCTTATTCAGGATGAGGGTCAGTGTGTAACTGTACAGGGTCACTGTTTTTTCAGGGTGACGGTCACTGTATAACTGTACAGAATCACTGTGTATTCAGGGTGAGGGTCACTGTGTAACTGTACAGAGTGAATGTTTATTCAAGGTGAGGGTCATTCACTGTGTAACTGTACAGAATCACTGTTTATTCAGGGTGTGGGTCACTGTATCTTGTACAGAGTCACTGTTTTATTGAGGGTGAGAGTCACTGTGTTACTGTACAGAGTCACTGTTTATTTAGGGTGAGGGTCACTGTAACTTTACAGTCACTGTTTATTCAGGGTGAGGGTCACAGTGTAACTATACAGAGTCACTGTTTATTCAGGGTGAGGGTCACTCACTGTGTAACTGTACAGAGTCACTGTTTATTAAGGGTGAGGGTCACTGTGTAACTGTATAAAGTCACTGTTTATTCTGGGTGAGGGTCACTCATTGTGTAACTGTACAGAGTCACTGTTTATTAAGGATGAGGGTCACTGTGTATCTGCACAGAGTCACTGTTTATTCAGAGTGAGGGTCACTGTGTAACTGTACAGAGTCACTGTTTATTCAGGGTGAGGGTCACTGTGTAACTGTACGGAGTCACTGTTTATTAAGGGTGAGGGTCACTCACTGTAACTATACAGAGTCACTGTTTATTCAGGGTGAGGGTCACTGTGTAACTGTATAGAGTCATTGTTTATTCAGGGTAAGGGTCACTGTGTAACTGCACAGAGTCACTGTGTATTCAGGGTGAGGCTCACTGTATAACTGTTCAGATTTACTGTTTATTCAGGGTGAGGGTCACATTGTCTAGGTACACAGTCATTGTTCATTCAGGGTGAGGGTCACTGGCTGTAATTGTACAGAGTCACTGTTTATTCAGGGTGAGGGTCACTGTGTAACTGTACAAAGTCACTGTTTATTCAGGGTGAGGGTTACTGTGTCACTGTACAGAGTCACTGTTTATTCAGGGTGAAGATCACTGTGTAACTGTACAGAGTCACTGCTTATTCAGGGTGAGGGTCACTGTGTAACTGTACATAGTCACTGTTTACTGAGGGTGAGGGTCACTTACTGTTTATTCAGTGTGAGGGTCACTGTATAACTGTACAGAGTCACTGCTTATTCAGGGTGAGGGTCACTTTCACTGTACAGAGTCACTGTTTACTCAGGGTGAGGGTCACTGTAACTGTACAGAGTCACTGTTTATTAAGGGTGCGGGTCACTGTGTAACTGTACAGAGTCACTGTTTACTCAGGGTGAGGGTCACTCACTGTGTAACTGTGCAGAGTCACTGCTTATTCAGGGTGAGGGTCACTGTGTAACTGTACAGAGTCACTGTTTATTCAAGGTGAGGGTTACTGTGTCACTGTACAGAGTCACTGTTTATTCAGGGTGAGGATCACTGTGTAACTGTACAGAGTCACTGTTTATTCAGGGTGAGGGTGACTGTGTAACTGTACACAGTCACTGTTTATTCAGGGTGAGGGTCACTCACTGTGTAACTGTACAGAGTCACTGTTTTATTGAGGGTGAGGGTCACTGTATAACTGCACAGAGTCACTGTTTATTCCGGGTGAGGGTCAGTCGCTGTGTAAATGTACAGGGTCACTGTTTATTCAGGGTGAGGATCACTCACTGTGTAACTGTACAGACTCACTGCTAGCTCAGGGTGAGGGTCACTGTGTAACTGTACAGAGTCACTGTTTATTCGGGTGAGGGTCAGAAGCTGTGTAAATGTACAGGGTCACTGTTTATTCAGGGTGAGGATCACTCACCGTGTAACTGTACAGAGTCACTATTTACTCAGGATGAGGGTCACTGTGTAACTGTACAGAGTCACTGTTTATTCAGGGTGAGGGTCACTCTGTCTTGTACAGAGTCACTGTTTTATTGAGGGTGAGAGTCACTGTGTAACTGTACAAAGTCACTGTTTATTCTGGGTGAGGGTCACTCATTGTGTAACTGTAGAGAGTCACTGTTTATTCAGGGTGACGGTCACTGTGTAACTGTACAGAGTCACTGTTTACTCAGGGTGAGGGTCACTCACTGTGTAACTGTGCAGAGTCACTGCTTATTCAGGGTGAGGGTCACTGTGTAACTGTACAGAGTCACTGTTTATTCAGGGTGAGGGTGACTGTATAACTGTACAGAGTCACTGTTTATTCAGGGTGAGGGTCACTGTGTAACTGTACAAAGTCACTGTTTATTCAGGGTGAGGGTCACTGTAACTTTACAGAGTCACTGTTTATTCAGGGTGAGGGTCACTGTGCAATTGTACAGAGTCATTGTTTATTCAGTGTGAGGGTCACTGTGTAACTGTACAGAGTCACTGCTTATTCAGGATGAGGGTCAGTGTGTAACTGTACAGGGTCACTGTTTATTCAGGGTGACGGTCACTGTATAACTACAGAATCACTGTGTATTCAGGGTGAGGGTCACTGTGTAACTGTACAGAGTGAATGTTTATTCAAGGTGAGGGTCATTCACTGTGTAACTGTACAGAATCACTGTTTATTCAGGGTGTGGGTCACTGTATCTTGTACAGAGTCACTGTTTTATTGAGGGTGAGAGTCACTGTGTTACTGTACAGAGTCACTGTTTATTTAGGGTGAGGGTCACTGTAACTTTACAGTCACTGTTTATTCAGGGTGAGGGTCACAGTGTAACTATACAGAGTCACTGTTTATTCAGGGTGAGGGTCACTCACTGTGTAACTGTACAGAGTCACTGTTTATTAAGGGTGAGGGTCACTGTGTAACTGTATAAAGTGTTTATTCTCGGTGAGGGTCACTCATTGTGTAACTGTACAGAGTCGCTGTTTATTAAGGATGAGGGTCACTGTGTATCTGCACAGAGTCACTGTTTATTCAGAGTGAGGGTCACCGTGTAACTGTACAGAGTCACTGTTTATTCAGGGTGAGGGTCACTGTGTAACTGTACGGAGTCACTGTTTATTAAGGGTGAGGGTAACTCACTGTAACTATACAGAGTCACTGTTTATTCAGGGTGAGGGTCACTGTGTAACTGTACAGAGTCATTGTTTATTCAGGGTAAGGGTCACTGTGTAACTGCACAGAGTCACTGTGTATTCAGAGTGAGGGTCACTGTATAACTGTTGAGAATCACTGTTTATTCAGGGTGAGGGTCACATTGTCTAGGTACACAGTCATTGTTCATTCAGGTGAGGGTCACTGGCTGTAATTGTACAGAGTCACTGTTTATTCAGGGTGAGGGTCACTGTGTAACTGTACAAAGTCACTGTTTATTCAGGGTGAAGATCACTGTGTAACTGTACAGAGTCACTGCTTATTCAGTGTGAGGGTCACTGTGTAACTGTACATAGTCACTGTTTACTGAGGGTGAGGGTCACTTACTGTTTATTCAGTGTGAGGGTCACTGTATAACTGTACAGAGTCACTGTTTATTCAGGGTGAGGGTCACTGTCACTGTACGGAGTCACTGTTTATTCAGGGTGAGGGTCACTCACTGTGTAACTGTACAGAGTCACTGTTTACTCAGGGTGAGGGTCACTGTAACTGTACAGAGTCACTGTTTATTAAGGGTGCGGGTCACTGTGTCGCTGTATAGAGTCACTGTTTATTCTGGGTGAGGGTCACTCATTGTGTAACTGTAGAGAGTCACTGTTTATTCAGGGTGACGGTCACTGTGTAACTGTACAGAGTCACTGTTTACTCAGGGTGAGGGTCACTCACTGTGTAACTGTGCAGAGTCACTGCTTATTCAGGGTGAGGGTCACTGTGTAACTGTACAGAGTCACTGTCTATTCAGGGTGAGGGTAACTGTGTAATTGTACAGAGTCACTGTTTATGCAGGGCGATTTTCACTCTTTGTGTAACTGTACAGAGTCACTGTTTATTCAGGGTGAGGGTCATTGTGTAACTGTACAGAGTCACTGTTTATTAAGTGTGCGAGTCAATATGTAACTGTACAGAGTCACCGTTTTATTGACGGTGTGGGTCACTGTGTAACTGTACAGAGTAACTGTTTCTTCAGGGTGAGGGTCACTGTGTAACTGTACAGAGTCACTGTTTATTCAGGGTGAGGGTTACTGTGTCACTGTACAGAGTCACTGTTTATTCAGGGTGAGGATCACTGTTTAACTGTACAGAGTCACTGTTTATTGAGGGCGAGGGTCACTGTGTAACTGTACAGAGTCACTGTTTATTCAGGGTGAGGGTCACTCACTGTGTAACTGTACAGAGTCACTGTTTTATTGAGGGTGAGGGTCACTGTATAACTGTACAGAGTCACTGTTTATCCAGGGTGAGGGTCACTGTGTAACTGTACAGAGTCACTGTTTATTCAGGGTGAGGGTAACTGTGTAACTGTACATAGTCACTGTTTATTCAGTGTGAGGGTCACTGTGTAACTTTTGAGAGTCACTGATTTATACAGGGTGAGGTTCATTATGTCACTGTACAGAGTCACTGTTTATTCAGGGCGAAGGTCACTCACTGTGTAACTGTACAGAGTCACTGTTTATTCAGGGTGAGGGTCACTATGTCACTGTACAGACTCACTGTTTATTCAGGGTGAGAGTCACTGTGTACCTGTACAGAGTCACTGTTTATTCAGGGTGAGGGTCACTCACTGTGTAACTGTACAGAGTCACTGTTTAATCAGGGTGAGGGTCACTGTGTCACTGTACAGAGTCACTGTTTATTCGGGGTGAGTGTCACTGTATAACTGTACAGAGTCACTGTTTTATTGAGGGTGAGGGTCACTGTGTAACTGTACACAGCCACTGTTTATTCAGGGTGAGGGTCACTCGCTGTGTAGCTGTACAGGGTCACTGTTTATTCAGGGTGAGGGTCACTCACTGTGTAACTGTACAGAGTCACTGTTTATTCAGGGTGAGGGTTACTCACTGTGTCACTGTACAGAGTCACTGTTTATTCTGAGTGAGGGTCACTCACTGTGTAACTGTACGGAGTCAGTGTTTATTCAGGGTGAGGCTCACTGTGTAACTGTACAGAGTCACTTTTCATTCAGGGTGTGGGTCACTGTATCTCTGTACAGAGTCACTGTTTATTCAGGGTGAGGGTCACTGTGTAACTGTACAGAGTCACTGTTTATTCAGGGTGTGGATTACTGTGTAACTGTACCGAGTCACTGTTTATTCAGGGTGAGGGTCACTCACTGTGTAACTGTGGAGAGTCACTGTTTATTCTGGGTGAGAGTCGCTCATTGTGTAACTGTACAGAGTCACTGTTTATTCAGGGTGATTCTCACTGTGTAACTGTACAGAGTCACTGTTTATTCAGGCTGAGGGTCACTCATTTTGTAACTGTACAGGGTCACTGTTTATTCAGAGTGAGGGTCACTGTGCCACTCTACAGAGTCACTGTTTATTCAGGGTGAGGGTCACTGTGTAACTGTACAGAGTCACTGTTTATTCAGGGTGAGGATAACTGTGTAACTGTACAGAGTCACTATTCAGTATGAGTGTCACTTTGTAACTGTACAGAGTCACTGTTTATACAGGGTAAGGTTCATTATGTCACTGTGCAGAGTCACTGTTTATTCAGTGTGAGGGTCACTCACTGTGTAACTGTACAGAGTCACTGTTTATTCAGGGTGAGGGTCACTGTATAACTGTACAGAATCACTGTTTATTCAGGGTGAGGGTCACTGTGTCTCTGTACAGAGTCACTGTTTATTCAGGGTAAGGGTCACTGTGTAACTGTACAGAGTCACTGTTTATTCCGGGTGAGGGTCACACGCTGTGTCAATGTACAGGGTCACTGTTTATTCAGGGTGAGGATCACTCACTGTGTAACTGTACAGAGTCACTGTTTTTGCAGGGCGATTTTCTCTCTTTGTGTAACTGTACAGAGTCACTGTTTATTCAGGGTGAGGGTCAGTGTGTAACTGTACAGAGTCACTGTTTATTAAGTGTGAGAGTCAATGTGTAACTGTACAGAGTACTGTTTTATTGACGGTGAAGGGCACTGTGTAAACTGTACAGAGTAACTGTTTCATCAGGGTGAGGGTCACTGTGTAACTGTACAGAGTCACTGTTTATTCAGGGTGAGGGTTACTGTGTCACTGTACAGAGTCACTGTTTATTCAGGGTGAGGATCACTGTGTAACTGTACAGAGTCACTGTTTTATTGAGGGTGAGGGTCACTGTATAACTGCAGAGAGTCACTGTTTATTCAGGGTGAGGGTCACTCGCTGTGTAAATGTACAGGGTCACTGTTTATTCAGGGTGAGGATCACTCACTGTGTAACTGTACAGACTCACTGCTAGCTCAGGGTGAGGGTCACTGTGTAACTGTACAGAGTCACTGTTTATTCCGGGTGAGGGTCACACGCTGTGTAAATGTACAGGGTCACTGTTTATTCAGGGTGAGGATCACTCACTGTGTAACTGTACAGAGTCACTATTTACTCAGGGTGAGGGTCACTGTGTAACTGTACAGAGTCACTGTTTATTCAGGGTGAGGGTCACTCACTGTGTAACTGTACAGAGTCACTGTTTATTAAGGGTGAGGGTGACTGTGTAACTGTACAGATTCACTGTTTATTAAGGGTGAGGGTCACTGTGTAACTGTACAGAGTCACTGTTTATTCAGGGTGAGGGTCACTGTGTAACTGTACGGAGTCACTGTTTATTAAGGGTGAGGGTAACTCACTGTAACTATACAGAGTCACTGTTTATTCAGGGTGAGGGTCACTGTGTAACTGTACAGAGTCATTGTTTATTCAGGGTAAGGGTCACTGTGTAACTGCACAGAGTCACTGTGTATTCAGGGTGAGGGTCACTGTATAACTGTTGAGAATCACTGTTTATTCAGGGTGAGGGTCACATTGTCTAGGTACACAGTCATTGTTCATTCAGGGTGAGGGTCACTGGCTGTAATTGTACAGAGTCACTGTTTATTCAGGGTGAGGGTCACTGTGTAACTGTACAAAGTCACTGTTTATTCAGGGTGAGGGTTACTGTGTCACTGTACAGAGTCACTGTTTATTCAGGGTGAAGATCACTGTGTAACTGTACAGAGTCACTGCTTATTCAGTGTGAGGGTCACTGTGTAACTGTACATAGTCACTGTTTACTGAGGGTGAGGGTCACTTACTGTTAATTCAGTGTGAGGGTCACTGTATAACTGTACAGAGTCACTGTTTATTCAGGGTGAGGGTCACTGTCACTGTACGGAGTCACTGTTTATTCAGGGTGAGGGTCACTCACTGTGTAACTGTACAGAGTCACTGTTTACTCAGGGTGAGGGTCACTGTAACTGTACAGAGTCACTGTTTATTAAGGGTGCGGGTCACTGTGTCGCTGTATAGAGTCACTGTTTATTCTGGGTGAGGGTCACTCATTGTGTAACTGTAGAGAGTCACTGTTTATTCAGGGTGACGGTCACTGTGTAACTGTACAGAGTCACTGTTTACTCAGGGTGAGGGTCACTCACTGTGTAACTGTGCAGAGTCACTGCTTATTCAGGGTGAGGGTCACTGTGTAACTGTACAGAGTCACTGTCTATTCAGGGTGAGGGTAACTGTGTAATTGTACAGAGTCACTGTTTATGCAGGGCGATTTTCACTCTTTGTGTAACTGTACAGAGTCACTGTTTATTCAGGGTGAGGGTCAGTGTGTAACTGTACAGAGTCACTGTTTATTAAGTGGTGCGAGTCAATATGTAACTGTACAGAGTCACCGTTTTATTGACGGTGTGGGTCACTGTGTAACTGTACAGAGTAACTGTTTCTTCAGGGTGAGGGTCACTGTGTAACTGTACAGAGTCACTGTTTATTCAGGGTGAGGGTTACTGTGTCACTGTACAGAGTCACTGTTTATTCAGGGTGAGGATCACTGTTTAACTGTACAGAGTCACTGTTTATTGAGGGCGAGGGTCACTGTGTAACTGTACAGAGTCACTGTTTATTCAGGGTGAGGGTCACTCACTGTGTAACTGTACAGAGTCACTGTTTTATTGAGGGTGAGGGTCACTGTATAACTGTACAGAGTCACTGTTTATCCAGGGTGAGGGTCACTGTGTAACTGTACAGAGTCACTGTTTATTCAGGGTGAGGGTAACTGTGTAACTGTACATAGTCACTGTTTATTCAGTGTGAGGGTCACTGTGTAACTTTTGAGAGTCACTGATTTATACAGGGTGAGGTTCATTATGTCACTGTACAGAGTCACTGTTTATTCAGGGCGAAGGTCACTCACTGTGTAACTGTACAGAGTCACTGTTTATTCAGGGTGAGGGTCACTATGTCACTGTACAGACTCACTGTTTATTCAGGGTGAGAGTCACTGTGTACCTGTACAGAGTCACTGTTTATCAGGGTGAGGGTCACTCACTGTGTAACTGTACAGAGTCACTGTTTAATCAGGGTGAGGGTCACTGTGTCACTGTACAGAGTCACTGTTTATTCGGGGTGAGTGTCACTGTATAACTGTACAGAGTCACTGTTTTATTGAGGGTGAGGGTCACTGTGTAACTGTACACAGCCACTGTTTATTCAGGGTGAGGGTCACTCGCTGTGTAGCTGTACAGGGTCACTGTTTATTCAGGGTGAGGGTCACTCACTGTGTAACTGTACAGAGTCACTGTTTATTCAGGGTGAGGGTTACTCACTGTGTCACTGTACAGAGTCACTGTTTATTCTGAGTGAGGGTCACTCACTGTGTAACTGTACGGAATCAGTGTTTATTCAGGGTGAGGCTCACTGTGTAACTGTACAGAGTCACTTTTCATTCAGGGTGTGGGTCACTGTATCTCTGTACAGAGTCACTGTTTATTCAGGGTGAGGGTCACTGTGTAACTGTACAGAGTCACTGTTTATTCAGGGTGTGGGTTACTGTGTAACTGTACCGAGTCACTGTTTATTCAGGGTGAGGGTCACTCACTGTGTAACTGTGGAGAGTCACTGTTTATTCTGGGTGAGAGTCGCTCATTGTGTAACTGTACAGAGTCACTGTTTATTCAGGGTGATTCTCACTGTGTAACTGTACAGAGTCACTGTTTATTCAGGCTGAGGGTCACTCATTTTGTAACTGTACAGGGTCACTGTTTATTCAGAGTGAGGGTCACTGTGCCACTCTACAGAGTCACTGTTTATTCAGGGTGAGGGTCACTGTGTAACTGTACAGAGTCACTGTTTATTCAGGGTGAGGATAACTGTGTAACTGTACAGAGTCACTGTTTATTCAGTATGAGTGTCACTTTGTAACTGTACAGAGTCACTGTTTATACAGGGTAAGGTTCATTATGTCACTGTGCAGAGTCACTGTTTATTCAGTGTGAGGGTCACTCACTGTGTAACTGTACAGAGTCACTGTTTATTCAGGGTGAGGGTCACTGTATAACTGTACAGAATCACTGTTTATTCAGGGTGAGGGTCACTGTGTCTCTGTACAGAGTCACTGTTTATTCAGGGTAAGGGTCACTGTGTAACTGTACAGAGTCACTGTTTATTCCGGGTGAGGGTCACACGCTGTGTCAATGTACAGGGTCACTGTTTATTCAGGGTGAGGATCACTCACTGTGTAACTGTACAGAGTCACTGTTTTTGCAGGGCGATTTTCTCTCTTTGTGTAACTGTACAGAGTCACTGTTTATTCAGGGTGAGGGTCAGTGTGTAACTGTACAGAGTCACTGTTTATTAAGTGTGAGAGTCAATGTGTAACTGTACAGAGTACTGTTTTATTGACGGTGAAGGGCACTGTGTAACTGTACAGAGTAACTGTTTCTTCAGGGTGAGGGTCACTGTGTAACTGTACAGAGTCACTGTTTATTCAGGGTGAGGGTTACTGTGTCACTGTACAGAGTCACTGTTTATTCAGGGTGAGGATCACTGTGTAACTGTACAGAGTCACTGTTTTATTGAGGGTGAGGGTCACTGTATAACTGCAGAGAGTCACTGTTTATTCAGGGTGAGGGTCACTCGCTGTGTAAATGTACAGGGTCACTGTTTATTCAGGGTGAGGATCACTCACTGTGTAACTGTACAGACTCACTGCTAGCTCAGGGTGAGGGTCACTGTGTAACTGTACAGAGTCACTGTTTATTCCGGGTGAGGGTCACACGCTGTGTAAATGTACAGGGTCACTGTTTATTCAGGGTGAGGATCACTCACTGTGTAACTGTACAGAGTCACTATTTACTCAGGGTGAGGGTCACTGTGTAACTGTACAGAGTCACTGTTTATTCAGGGTGAGGGTCACTCACTGTGTAACTGTACAGAGTCACTGTTTATTAAGGGTGAGGGTGACTGTGTAACTGTACAGAGTCACTGTTTATTAAGGGTGAGGGTCACTGTGTAACTGTACAGAGTCACTGTTTATTCAGGGTGAGGGTTACTCACTGTGTAACTGTACAGAGTCACTGTTTATTCAGGGTGAGGGTTACTGTGTCTCTGTACAGAGTCACTGTTTATTCAGGGTGAGGGCCACTGTTTAATTGTACAGAGTCACTGTTAATTCAAGGTGACTCACTGTGTAACCGTACAGAGTTACTGTTTATTCAGGGTAAGTGTCACTCACTGTGTAACTGTACAGGATCACTTTTTATTCAGGGTGAGGGTCACTGTGTAACTGTAGAGACTCACTGTTTATTCAGGGTGAGGGTGACTCTGCATAAATGTACAGAGTCACTGTTTATTCAGCGTTAGGGTCATTCACTGTGTAACTGTACAGAGTCATTGTTTATTCAGGGTGAGGGTCACTCACTGTTTAAATGTACAGAATCACTGTTCATTCAGGGTGTGGGTCACTGTATCTCTGCACAGAGTCACTGTTTATTCAGGGTGAGGGTCACTGTGTAACTGTACAGAGTCACTTTTTATTCAGGGTGAGGGTTACTGTGTAACTGTACCGAGTCACTGTTTATTCAGGGTGAGGGCTACTCACTGTGTAACTGTAAGGAGTCAGTGATTATTCAGTGTGAGCGTCACTCACTGTTTAACTGTACAGAGTCACTGATTACTCAGGTTGAGGGTCACTGTGAAACTGCACAGAGTCAGTGTTTATTCAGGGTGAGGGTCACTCACTGTATAACTGTACAGAGTCACTGTTTATTCAGGGTGAGGGTCACTGTGTAACTGTACAGAGTCACTGTTTATTCAGGGTGAGGGTCACTGTCACTGTACAGAGTCACTGTTTATTCAGGGTGAGGGTCACTCACTGTGCAACTGTACAAAGTCACTGTTTATTCAGGGTGAGGGTCACTCACTGTGTAACTTTGGAGAGTCACTGTTTATTCTGGGTGAGGGTCGCTCATTGTGTAACTGTACAGAGTCACTGTTTATTCAGGGTGATTGTCACTGTGTAACTGTACAGAGTCACTGTTTATTCAGGGTGAGGATCACTCACTGTGTAAGTGTTCAGAGTCACTGTTTACTCAGAGTAAGGGTCACTCACTGTGTAACTATACAGAGTCACTGTTTATTCATGGTAACGGTCACGATGTTGCTGTACAGAGTCAATGTTTATACAGGTTGAGGGTCACAGTGTCTCTGTACAGAGTCACTGTTTATTCAGGGTGAGGGTCACTGTGTCACTGTAGAGAATCACTGATTATTAAGGGTGAGGGTCACTGTGTAACTGTACAGGGTCAATGTTTATTCAGGGTGATGGTCGCGGTGTAGCTGTACAGAGTCACTGTTTATGCAGGGTGAGGGTTACTCACTGTGTAATTGTACGCAGTCACTGTTTATTCAGGGTGAGGGTCACTGTGTAACTGTACAGAGTCACTGTTTATTCATAGTAACGGTCTCGGTGTAGCTGTACAGACTCACTGTTTATACAGGGTGAGGATCACTCACTGTGTAACTGTACAGAGTCACTGTTTATTCAGGGTTAGGGTCACTGTGTAACTGTACAGAGTCTCTGTTTATTCATGGTGAAGGTCACTCACTGTGTAACTGTATAGAGTCAGTGTTTATTCAGGGTGAGGGGCACTCACTGTGTAACTGTACAGAGTCACTGTTTATTCAGGGTGAGGGTCACTGTGTAACTGTACAGAGTCACTGTTTATTCAGTGTGAGGGTCACTGTGTAACTGTAGAGAGTCACTGGTTTATGCAGGGTGAGGTTCATTATGTCACTGTACAGAGTCACTGTTTATTCAGTGTGAAGGTCACTCACTGTGTAACTGTACAGAGTCACTGTTTATTCAGGGTGAGGGTCACTATGTCACTGTACAGAATCACTGTTTATTCAGGGTGAGAGTCACTGTGTAACTGTACAGAGTCACTGTTTTATTGA
Source organism: Mobula birostris (assembly GCF_030028105.1). Lineage (NCBI taxonomy): Eukaryota > Metazoa > Chordata > Chondrichthyes > Myliobatiformes > Myliobatidae > Mobula > Mobula birostris. The sequence continues at coordinate 63,110 of NW_027274874.1, forward strand.
CGGTGAGGGTCACTGTGTAACTGTACAGAGTAACAGTTTCTTCAGGGTGAGTGTCACTGCGTAACTGTACAGAGTCACTGTTTATTTAGGGTAAGGGTTACTGTGTCACTGTACAGAGTCACTGTTTATTCAGGGTGACGATCACTGTGTAACTGTACAGAGTCACTGTTCATTCAGGGTTAGGGTCACTGTGTAACTGTACAGGGTCACTGTTTATTCAGGGTGAGGGTCACTGTGTAACTGTACAGAGTCACTGTTTATTCCGGGTGAGGGTCACACGCTGTGTAAATGTACAGGGTCACTGTTTATTCAGGGTGAGGATCACTCACTGTGTAACTGTACAGAGTCACTATTTACTCAGGTTGAGGGTCACTGTGTAACTGTACAGAGTCACTGTTTATTCAGGGTGAGGGTTACTCACTGTGTAATTGTACAGAGTCACTGTTTATTCAGGGTGAGGGTCACTCATTGTGCAACTTTACAGGGTCACTGTTTATTCAGGGTGAGGGTCACTCATTGTGTAACTGTACAGACTCAATGTTTATTCAGGGTGAGGGTCACTGTGTAACTGTACAGAGTCACTGTTTATTCAGGGTGAGGGTCACTTTGTAACTCTACAGAGTCACTGTCTATTCAGGGTGAGGGTCTGTGTAACTCTACAGAGTCGCCGTTTATTCAGGGTGAGGGTCACTGTGTAACTGTACAGAGTCCCTGTTTATTCAGGGTGAGGGTCACAGTGTAACTGTACAGAGTCACTGTTTATTCCGGGTGAGGGTCACACGCTGTGTAAATGTACAGGGTCACTGTTTATTCAGGGTGAGGATCACTCACTGTGTAACTGTACAGAGTCACTATTTACTCAGGTTGAGGGTCACTGTGTAACTGTACAGAGTCACTGTTTATTCAGGGTGAGGGTTACTCACTGTGTAATTGTACAGAGTCACTGTTTATTCAGGGTGAGGGTCACTCATTGTGCAACTTTACAGGGTCACTGTTTATTCAGGGTGAGGGTCACTCATTGTGTAACTGTACAGACTCAATGTTTATTCAGGGTGAGGGTCACTGTGTAACTGTACAGAGTCACTGTTTATTCAGGGTGAGGGTCACTGTGTAACTCTACAGAGTCACTGTCTATTCAGGGTGAGGGTCTGTGTAACTCTACAGAGTCGCCGTTTATTCAGGGTGAGGGTCACTGTGTAACTGTACAGAGTCCCTGTTTATTCAGGGTGAGGGTCACAGTGTAACTGTACAGAGTCACAGTTTCTTCAGGGTGACTGTGTAACTATACAGAGTAACTGTTTATTCAGGGTGAGGGTCTCTATGTCACTGTACAGAGTCACTGTTTGTTCAGGGTGAGGGGCACTCACTGTGTAACTGTGCAGAGTCACTGTTTATTCAGGGTGAGGGAAACTGTGTAACTGTACAGAGTCACTGTTTATTCAGGGTGAGGGTCACTCACTGTGTAAGTGTACAGAGTCACTGTTTATTCAGGGTGAGAGTCACTGTGTAACTGTGCAGAGTCACTGTCTATTCAGGGTGAGGATCACTGTGTAACTGTACAGAGTTACTGTTTATCGAGGGTGAGGGTCACTGTGTAACTGTACAGAGTCACTGTTTATTCAGTGTGAGGGTCACTGTGTAACTGTAGAGAGTCAATGATTTATACAGGGTGAGGTTCATTATGTCACTGTACAGAGTCACTGTTTATTCAGGGTGAAGGTCACTCACTGTGTAACTGTACAGAGTCACTGTTTATTCAGGGTGAGGGTCACTATGTCACTGTACAGACTCACTGTTTATTCAGGGTGAGAGTCACTGTGTCAGTGTACAGAGTCACTGTTTATTCAGGGTGAGGGTGACTGTGCCACTGTACAGATTCACTGTTTATTCAGGGTGAGGGTCACTCACTATGTAACTTTACAGAATGACTGTTTATTCAGGGTGAGGGTCACTCACTGTGTAACTGTACAGAGTCACTGTTTATTCAGGGTGAGGGTTACTCACTGTGTCACTGTACAGAGTCACTGTTTATTCTGAGTGAGGGTCACTCACTGTGTAACTGTACAGAGTCAGTGTTTATTCAAGGTGAGGCTCACTGTGTAACTGTACAGATTCACTGTTTATTCAGGGTGAGGGTCACTCACTGTGTAACTGTACAGAGTCACTGTTTATTCATGGTAACGGTCACAGTGTAGCTGTACAGAGTCACTGTTTATTCAGGGTGAGGGTCACTGTGTAACTGTACAGAGTCACTGTCTATTCAGGGTGAGGGTCACTGTATAACTGTACAGAGTCACTGTTTATTAAGTGTGAGAGTCAATGTGTAACTGTACAGCGTCACTGTTTTATTGACGGTGAGGGTCACTGTGCAACTGTACAGAGTAACTGTTTCTTCAGGGTGAGTGTCACTGTGTAACTGTACAGAGTCACTGTTTATTCAGGGTGAGGATCACTGTGTAACTGTACAGAGTCACTGTTTATTCAGGGTAAGGGTCACTCTGTAACTGTACAAAGTCACTGTTTATTCAGGGTGAGGGTTACTGTGTAACTGTACAGAGTCACTGTTTATTTAGAGTGAGGGTCACTGTGTAATTGTACAGAGTCACTGTTTATGCAGGGTGAGGGTTACTCACTGTGTCACTGTACAGAGTCACTGTTTATTCTGAGTGAGGGTCACTCACTGTGTAATTGTACAGAGTCAGTGTTTATTCAGGGTGAGGCTCACTGTGTAACTGTACAGATTCACTGTTTATTCAGGGTGAGGGTCACTGTGTAACTGTACAGATTCACTGTTTATTCAGGGTGAGGGTCACTCACTGTGTAACTCTTCAGAGTCAGTGTTTATTCAGGGTGAGGGTCACTCACTGTGTAACTGTACAGAGTCACTGTTGATTCATGGTAACGGTCACAGTGTAGCTGTACAGAGTCACTTTTATACAGGGTGAGGGTCACTCACTGTGTAACTGTACAGAGTCACTGTTTATTCAGGGTTAGGGTTACTGTGTAACTGTACAGAGTCACTGTTTATTCATGGTGAAGGTCACTCACTGTGTAACTGTATAGAGTCACTGTTTATTCAGGGTGATAGTCACTCACTATGTAAGTGTACAGAATCACTGTTTATTCAGGGTTAGGGTAACTGTATAACTTACAGGGTCACTGTTTATTCAGGGGGAGGGTCACTGTGTTACTGTACACAGTCACTGCTTATTCAGGGTGAGGGTCACTCACTGTGTAACTGTACAGAGTCACTGTTTATTCAGGGTGAGGGTCACTGTGTTACTGTACATTGTCACTGTTTATTCAGGGTGAGGGTGAGTCTCTGTGTAACTGTACAGGGTCACTGTTTATTCGTGGTGAGGGTCACTCACTGTGTAAGTGTACAGAGTCACTGTTTATTCAGGGTGAGGGTCACTGTGTAACTGTACAGAGTCACTGTTTATTCAGGGTGAGGGTCACTCACTGTGTAACTGTACAGAGTCACTGTTTATTCATGGTAACGGTCACAGTGTAACTGTGCAGAGTCACTGTCTATACAGGGTGAGGGTCAGTCTCTGTGTAACTGTACAGGGTCACTGTTTATTCAGGGTGAGGGTCACTCACTGTGTAAGTGTACAGAGTCACTGTTCATTCAGGGTTAGGGTCACTGTGTAATTGTACAGGGTCACTGTTTATTCAGGGTGAGGGTCACTGTGTAACTGTACAGAGTCACTGTTTATTCCGGGTGAGGGTCACACGCTGTGTAAATGTACAGGGTCACTGTTTATTCAGGGTGAGGATCACTCACTGTGTAACTGTACAGAGTCACTATTTACTCAGGTTGAGGGTCACTGTGTAACTGTACAGAGTCACTGTTTATTCAGGGTGAGGGTTACTCACTGTGTAATTGTACAGAGTCACTGTTTATTCAGGGTGAGGGTCACTCATTGTGCAACTTTACAGGGTCACTGTTTATTCAGGGTGAGGGTCACTCATTGTGTAACTGTACAGACTCAATGTTTATTCAGGGTGAGGGTCACTGTGTAACTGTACAGAGTCACTGTTTATTCAGGGTGAGGGTCACTTTGTAACTCTACAGAGTCACTGTCTATTCAGGGTGAGGGTCTGTGTAACTCTACAGAGTCGCCGTTTATTCAGGGTGAGGGTCACTGTGTAACTGTACAGAGTCCCTGTTTATTCAGGGTGAGGGTCACAGTGTAACTGTACAGAGTCACAGTTTCTTCAGGGTGACTGTGTAACTATACAGAGTAACTGTTTATTCAGGGTGAGGGTCACTGTGTAACTGTACAGAGTCACTGTTTATTCCGGGTGAGGGTCACACGCTGTGTAAATGTACAGGGTCACTGTTTATTCAGGGTGAGGATCACTCACTGTGTAACTGTACAGAGTCACTATTTACTCAGGTTGAGGGTCACTGTGTAACTGTACAGAGTCACTGTTTATTCAGGGTGAGGGTTACTCACTGTGTAATTGTACAGAGTCACTGTTTATTCAGGGTGAGGGTCACTCATTGTGCAACTTTACAGGGTCACTGTTTATTCAGGGTGAGGGTCACTCATTGTGTAACTGTACAGACTCAATGTTTATTCAGGGTGAGGGTCACTGTGTAACTGTACAGAGTCACTGTTTATTCAGGGTGAGGGTCACTGTGTAACTCTACAGAGTCACTGTCTATTCAGGGTGAGGGTCTGTGTAACTCTACAGAGTCGCCGTTTATTCAGGGTGAGGGTCACTGTGTAACTGTACAGAGTCCCTGTTTATTCAGGGTGAGGGTCACAGTGTAACTGTACAGAGTCACAGTTTCTTCAGGGTGACTGTGTAACTATACAGAGTAACTGTTTATTCAGGGTGAGGGTCTCTATGTCACTGTACAGAGTCACTGTTTGTTCAGGGTGAGGGGCACTCACTGTGTAACTGTGCAGAGTCACTGTTTATTCAGGGTGAGGGAAACTGTGTAACTGTACAGAGTCACTGTTTATTCAGGGTGAGGGTCACTCACTGTGTAAGTGTACAGAGTCACTGTTTATTCAGGGTGAGAGTCACTGTGTAACTGTGCAGAGTCACTGTCTATTCAGGGTGAGGATCACTGTGTAACTGTACAGAGTTACTGTTTATCGAGGGTGAGGGTCACTGTGTAACTGTACAGAGTCACTGTTTATTCAGTGTGAGGGTCACTGTGTAACTGTAGAGAGTCAATGATTTATACAGGGTGAGGTTCATTATGTCACTGTACAGAGTCACTGTTTATTCAGGGTGAAGGTCACTCACTGTGTAACTGTACAGAGTCACTGTTTATTCAGGGTGAGGGTCACTATGTCACTGTACAGACTCACTGTTTATTCAGGGTGAGAGTCACTGTGTCAGTGTACAGAGTCACTGTTTATTCAGGGTGAGGGTGACTGTGCCACTGTACAGATTCACTGTTTATTCAGGGTGAGGGTCACTCACTATGTAACTTTACAGAATGACTGTTTATTCAGGGTGAGGGTCACTCACTGTGTAACTGTACAGAGTCACTGTTTATTCAGGGTGAGGGTTACTCACTGTGTCACTGTACAGAGTCACTGTTTATTCTGAGTGAGGGTCACTCACTGTGTAACTGTACAGAGTCAGTGTTTATTCAAGGTGAGGCTCACTGTGTAACTGTACAGATTCACTGTTTATTCAGGGTGAGGGTCACTCACTGTGTAACTGTACAGAGTCACTGTTTATTCATGGTAACGGTCACAGTGTAGCTGTACAGAGTCACTGTTTATTCAGGGTGAGGGTCACTGTGTAACTGTACAGAGTCACTGTCTATTCAGGGTGAGGGTCACTGTATAACTGTACAGAGTCACTGTTTATTAAGTGTGAGAGTCAATGTGTAACTGTACAGAGTCACTGTTTTATTGACGGTGAGGGTCACTGTGCAACTGTACAGAGTAACTGTTTCTTCAGGGTGAGTGTCACTGTGTAACTGTACAGAGTCACTGTTTATTCAGGGTGAGGATCACTGTGTAACTGTACAGAGTCACTGTTTATTCAGGGTAAGGGTCACTCTGTAACTGTACAAAGTCACTGTTTATTCAGGGTGAGGGTTACTGTGTAACTGTACAGAGTCACTGTTTATTTAGAGTGAGGGTCACTGTGTAATTGTACAGAGTCACTGTTTATGCAGGGTGAGGGTTACTCACTGTGTCACTGTACAGAGTCACTGTTTATTCTGAGTGAGGGTCACTCACTGTGTAATTGTACAGAGTCAGTGTTTATTCAGGGTGAGGCTCACTGTGTAACTGTACAGATTCACTGTTTATTCAGGGTGAGGGTCACTGTGTAACTGTACAGATTCACTGTTTATTCAGGGTGAGGGTCACTCACTGTGTAACTGTTCAGAGTCAGTGTTTATTCAGGGTGAGGGTCACTCACTGTGTAACTGTACAGAGTCACTGTTGATTCATGGTAACGGTCACAGTGTAGCTGTACAGAGTCACTTTTATACAGGGTGAGGGTCACTCACTGTGTAACTGTACAGAGTCACTGTTTATTCAGGGTTAGGGTTACTGTGTAACTGTACAGAGTCACTGTTTATTCATGGTGAAGGTCACTCACTGTGTAACTGTATAGAGTCACTGTTTATTCAGGGTGATAGTCACTCACTATGTAAGTGTACAGAATCACTGTTTATTCAGGGTTAGGGTAACTGTATAACTTACAGGGTCACTGTTTATTCAGGGGGAGGGTCACTGTGTTACTGTACACAGTCACTGCTTATTCAGGGTGAGGGTCACTCACTGTGTAACTGTACAGAGTCACTGTTTATTCAGGGTGAGGGTCACTGTGTTACTGTACATTGTCACTGTTTATTCAGGGTGAGGGTGAGTCTCTGTGTAACTGTACAGGGTCACTGTTTATTCGTGGTGAGGGTCACTCACTGTGTAAGTGTACAGAGTCACTGTTTATTCAGGGTGAGGGTCACTGTGTAACTGTACAGAGTCACTGTTTATTCAGGGTGAGGGTCACTCACTGTGTAACTGTACAGAGTCACTGTTTATTCATGGTAACGGTCACAGTGTAACTGTGCAGAGTCACTGTCTATACAGGGTGAGGGTCAGTCTCTGTGTAACTGTACAGGGTCACTGTTTATTCAGGGTGAGGGTCACTCACTGTGTAAGTGTACAGAGTCACTGTTTATTCAGGGTGAGGGTCACTGTGTAACTGTACAGAGTCACTGTCTATTCAGGGTGAGGGTCACTGTATAACTGTACAGAGTCACTGTTTATTCAGGGTGAGGGTCACTGTATAACTGTACAGAGTCACTGTTTATTCTGGGTGAGGGTCACTGTGGAACTGTACAGAGTCACTGTTTATTCAGGGTGAGGGTCACTGTGTAACTGTACAGAGTCACTGTTTATTAAGTGTGAGAGTCAATGTGTAACTGTACAGAGTCACTGTTTTATTGACGGTGAGGGTCACTGTGTAACTGTACAGAGTAACTGTTTCTTCAGGGTGAGTGTCACTGTGTCACTGTACAGAGTCACTGTTTATTCTGAGTGAGGGTCACTCACTGTGTAACTGTACAGAGTCAGTGTTTATTCAGGGTGAGGCTCACTGTGTAACTGTACAGATTCACTGTTTATTCAGGGTGAGGGTCACTGTGTAACTGTTCAGAGTCACTGTTTATTCAGGGTGAGGGTCAATGTGTAACTGTACAGAGTCACTGTTTATACAGGGTGAGGGTCACTCACTGTGTAACTGTACAGAGTCACTGTTTATTCAGGGTTAGGGTTACTGTGTAACTGTACAGAGTCACTGTTTATTCATGGTGAAGGTCACTCACTGTGTAACTGTATAGAGTCACTGTTTATTCAGGGTGAGGGTTACTCACTGTGTAATTGTACAGAGTCACTGTTTATTCAGGGTGAGGGTCACTCATTGTGTAACTTTACAGGGTCACTGTTTATTCAGGGTGAGGGTCACTCATTGTGTAACTGTACAGAGTCAATGTTTATTCAGGGTGAGGGTCACTGTGTAACTGTACAGAGTCACTGTTTATTCAGGGTGAGGGTCACTGTGTAACTGTACAGAGTCACTGTCTATTCAGGGTGAGGGTCTGTGTAACTCTACAGAGTCGCTGTTTATTCAGGGTGAGGGTCACTGTGTAACTGTACAGAGTCCCTGTTTATTCAGGGTGAGGGTCACAGTGTAACTGTACAGAGTCACAGTTTCTTCAGGGTGACTGTGTAACTATACAGAGTAACTGTTTATTCAGGGTGAGGGTCTCTATGTCACTGTACAGAGTCACTGTTTATTCAGGGTGAAGGTCACTCACGGTGTAACTGTGCAGAGTCACTGTTTATTCAGGGTGAGGGTCACTGTGTAACTGTACAGAGTCCCTGTTTATTCAGGGTGAGGGTCACAGTGTAACTGTACAGAGTCACAGTTTCTTCAGGGTGACTGTGTAACTATACAGAGTAACTGTTTATTCAGGGTGAGGGTCTCTATGTCACTGTACAGAGTCACTGTTTGTTTAGGGTGAGGGGCACTCACTGTGTAACTGTGCAGAGTCACTGTTTATTCAGGGTGAGGGAAACTGTGTAACTGTACAGAGTCACTGTTTATTCAGGGTGAGGGTCACTCACTGTGTAAGTGTACAGAGTCACTGTTTATTCAGGGTGAGAGTCACTGTGTAACTGTGCAGAGTCACTGTCTATTCAGGGTGAGGATCACTGTGTAACTGTACAGAGTTACTGTTTATCGAGGGTGAGGGTCACTGTGTAACTGTACAGAGTCACTGTTTATTCAGTGTGAGGGTCACTGTGTAACTGTAGAGAGTCAATGATTTATACAGGGTGAGGTTCATTATGTCACTGTACAGAGTCACTGTTTATTCAGGGTGAAGGTCACTCACTGTGTAACTGTACAGAGTCACTGTTTATTCAGGGTGAGGGTCACTATGTCACTGTACAGACTCACTGTTTATTCAGGGTGAGAGTCACTGTGTCAGTGTACAGAGTCACTGTTTATTCAGGGTGAGGGTGACTGTGCCACTGTACAGATTCACTGTTTATTCAGGGTGAGGGTCACTCACTATGTAACTTTACAGAATGACTGTTTATTCAGGGTGAGGGTCACTCACTGTGTAACTGTACAGAGTCACTGTTTATTCAGGGTGAGGGTTACTCACTGTGTCACTGTACAGAGTCACTGTTTATTCTGAGTGAGGGTCACTCACTGTGTAACTGTACAGAGTCAGTGTTTATTCAAGGTGAGGCTCACTGTGTAACTGTACAGATTCACTGTTTATTCAGGGTGAGGGTCACTCACTGTGTAACTGTACAGAGTCACTGTTTATTCATGGTAACGGTCACAGTGTAGCTGTACAGAGTCACTGTTTATTCAGGGTGAGGGTCACTGTGTAACTGTACAGAGTCACTGTCTATTCAGGGTGAGGGTCACTGTATAACTGTACAGAGTCACTGTTTATTAAGTGTGAGAGTCAATGTGTAACTGTACAGAGTCACTGTTTTATTGACGGTGAGGGTCACTGTGCAACTGTACAGAGTAACTGTTTCTTCAGGGTGAGTGTCACTGTGTAACTGTACAGAGTCACTGTTTATTCAGGGTGAGGATCACTGTGTAACTGTACAGAGTCACTGTTTATTCAGGGTAAGGGTCACTCTGTAACTGTACAAAGTCACTGTTTATTCAGGGTGAGGGTTACTGTGTAACTGTACAGAGTCACTGTTTATTTAGAGTGAGGGTCACTGTGTAATTGTACAGAGTCACTGTTTATGCAGGGTGAGGGTTACTCACTGTGTCACTGTACAGAGTCACTGTTTATTCTGAGTGAGGGTCACTCACTGTGTAATTGTACAGAGTCAGTGTTTATTCAGGGTGAGGCTCACTGTGTAACTGTACAGATTCACTGTTTATTCAGGGTGAGGGTCACTGTGTAACTGTACAGATTCACTGTTTATTCAGGGTGAGGGTCACTCACTGTGTAACTGTTCAGAGTCAGTGTTTATTCAGGGTGAGGGTCACTCACTGTGTAACTGTACAGAGTCACTGTTGATTCATGGTAACGGTCACAGTGTAGCTGTACAGAGTCACTTTTATACAGGGTGAGGGTCACTCACTGTGTAACTGTACAGAGTCACTGTTTATTCAGGGTTAGGGTTACTGTGTAACTGTACAGAGTCACTGTTTATTCATGGTGAAGGTCACTCACTGTGTAACTGTATAGAGTCACTGTTTATTCAGGGTGATAGTCACTCACTATGTAAGTGTACAGAATCACTGTTTATTCAGGGTTAGGGTAACTGTATAACTTACAGGGTCACTGTTTATTCAGGGGGAGGGTCACTGTGTTACTGTACACAGTCACTGCTTATTCAGGGTGAGGGTCACTCACTGTGTAACTGTACAGAGTCACTGTTTATTCAGGGTGAGGGTCACTGTGTTACTGTACATTGTCACTGTTTATTCAGGGTGAGGGTGAGTCTCTGTGTAACTGTACAGGGTCACTGTTTATTCGTGGTGAGGGTCACTCACTGTGTAAGTGTACAGAGTCACTGTTTATTCAGGGTGAGGGTCACTGTGTAACTGTACAGAGTCACTGTTTATTCAGGGTGAGGGTCACTCACTGTGTAACTGTACAGAGTCACTGTTTATTCATGGTAACGGTCACAGTGTAACTGTGCAGAGTCACTGTCTATACAGGGTGAGGGTCAGTCTCTGTGTAACTGTACAGGGTCACTGTTTATTCAGGGTGAGGGTCACTCACTGTGTAAGTGTACAGAGTCACTGTTTATTCAGGGTGAGGGTCACTGTGTAACTGTACAGAGTCACTGTCTATTCAGGGTGAGGGTCACTGTATAACTGTACAGAGTCACTGTTTATTCAGGGTGAGGGTCACTGTATAACTGTACAGAGTCACTGTTTATTCTGGGTGAGGGTCACTGTGGAACTGTACAGAGTCACTGTTTATTCAGGGTGAGGGTCACTGTGTAACTGTACAGAGTCACTGTTTATTAAGTGTGAGAGTCAATGTGTAACTGTACAGAGTCACTGTTTTATTGACGGTGAGGGTCACTGTGTAACTGTACAGAGTAACTGTTTCTTCAGGGTGAGTGTCACTGTGTCACTGTACAGAGTCACTGTTTATTCTGAGTGAGGGTCACTCACTGTGTAACTGTACAGAGTCAGTGTTTATTCAGGGTGAGGCTCACTGTGTAACTGTACAGATTCACTGTTTATTCAGGGTGAGGGTCACTGTGTAACTGTTCAGAGTCACTGTTTATTCAGGGTGAGGGTCAATGTGTAACTGTACAGAGTCACTGTTTATACAGGGTGAGGGTCACTCACTGTGTAACTGTACAGAGTCACTGTTTATTCAGGGTTAGGGTTACTGTGTAACTGTACAGAGTCACTGTTTATTCATGGTGAAGGTCACTCACTGTGTAACTGTATAGAGTCACTGTTTATTCAGGGTGAGGGTTACTCACTGTGTAATTGTACAGAGTCACTGTTTATTCAGGGTGAGGGTCACTCATTGTGTAACTTTACAGGGTCACTGTTTATTCAGGGTGAGGGTCACTCATTGTGTAACTGTACAGAGTCAATGTTTATTCAGGGTGAGGGTCACTGTGTAACTGTACAGAGTCACTGTTTATTCAGGGTGAGGGTCACTGTGTAACTGTACAGAGTCACTGTCTATTCAGGGTGAGGGTCTGTGTAACTCTACAGAGTCGCTGTTTATTCAGGGTGAGGGTCACTGTGTAACTGTACAGAGTCCCTGTTTATTCAGGGTGAGGGTCACAGTGTAACTGTACAGAGTCACAGTTTCTTCAGGGTGACTGTGTAACTATACAGAGTAACTGTTTATTCAGGGTGAGGGTCTCTATGTCACTGTACAGAGTCACTGTTTATTCAGGGTGAAGGTCACTCACGGTGTAACTGTGCAGAGTCACTGTTTATTCAGGGTGAGGGAAACTGTGTAACTGTACAGTGTCACTGTTTATTCAGGGTGAGGGTCATTCACTGTGTAACTGTACAGAGTCAGTGTTTATTCAGGGTGAGGGGCACTCACTGTAACTGTACAGAGTCACTGTTTATTCAGGGTGAGGGTCACTCACTGTGTAAGTGTACAGAGTCACTGTTTATTCAGGGTGAGAGTCACTGTGTAACTGTGCAGAGTCACTGTCTATTCAGGGTGAGGATCACTGTGTAACTGTACAGAGTTACTGTTTATCGAGGGTGAGGGTCACTGTGTAACTGTACAGAGTCACTGTTTATTCAGTGTGAGGGTCACTGTGTAACTGTAGAGAGTCACTGATTTATACAGGGTGAGGTTCATTATGACACTGTACAGAGTCACTGTTTATTCAGGGTGAAGGTCACTCACTGTGTAACTGTACAGAGTCACTGTTTATTCAGGGTGAGGGTCACTATGTCACTGTACAGACTCACTGTTTATTCAGGGTGAGAGTCACTGTGTCACTGTACAGAGTCACTGTTTATTCAGGGTGAGGGTGACTGTGCCACTGTACAGAGTCACTGTTTATTCAGGGTGAGGGTCACTGTGTAACTGTACAGAGTCACTGTCTATTCAGGGTGAGGTTCACTGTATAACTGTACAGAGTCACTGTTTATTCTGGGTGAGGGTCACTGTGGAACTGTACAGTGTCACTGTTTATTTAGAGTGAGGGTCACTGTGTAATTGTACAGAGTCACTGTTTATGCAGGGCAATTTTCAATCTTTGTGTAACTGTACACAGTCACTGTTTATTCAGGGTGAGGGTCAGTGTGTAACTGTACAGAGTCACTGTTTATTAAGTGTGAGAGTCAATGTGTAACTGTACAGAGTCACTGTTTTATTGACGGTGAGGGTCACTGTGTAACTGTACAGAGTAACTGTTTCTTCAGGGTGAGTGTCACTGTGTAACTGTAGAGAGTCACTGTTCATTCAGGGTTAGGGTCACTGTGTAACTGTACAGGGTCACTGTTTATTCAGGGTGAGGGTCACTGTGTAACTGTACAGAGTCACTGTTTATTCCGGATGAGGGTCACACGCTGTGTAAATGTACAGGGTCACTGTTTATTCAGGGTGAGGATCACTCACTGTGTAACTGTACAGAGTCACTATTTACTCAGGTTGAGGGTCACTGTGTAACTGTACAGAGTCACTGTTTATTCAGGGTGAGGGTTACTCACTGTGTAATTGTACAGAGTCACTGTTTATTCAGGGTGAGGGTCACTCATTGTGTAACTTTACAGGGTCACTGTTTATTCAGGGTGAGGGTCACTCATTGTGTAACTGTACAGAGTCAATGTTTATTCAGGGTGAGGGTCACTGTGTAACTGTACAGAGTCACTGTTTATTCAGGGTGAGGGTCACTGTGTAACTGTACAGAGTCACTGTCTATTCAGGGTGAGGGTCTGTGTAACTCTACAGAGTCGCTGTTTATTCAGGGTGAGGGTCACTGTGTAACTGTACAGAGTCCCTGTTTATTCAGGGTGAGGGTCACAGTGTAACTGTACAGAGTCACAGTTTTTTCAGGGTGACTGTGTAACTATACAGAGTAACTGTTTATTCAAGGTGAGGGTCTCTATGTCACTGTACAGAGTCACTGTTTATTCAGGGTGAAGGTCACTCACTGTGTAACTGTGCAGAGTCACTGTTTATTCAGGGTGAGGGAAACTGTGTAACTGTATAGTGTCACTGTTTATTCAGGGTGAGGGTCATTCACTGTGTAACTGTACAGAGTCAGTGTTTATTCAGGGTGAGGGGCACTCACTGTGTAACTGTACAGAGTCACTGTTTATTCAGGGTGAGGGTCACTCACTGTGTAAGTGTACAGAGTCACTGTTTATTCAGGGTGAGAGTCACTGTGTAACTGTGCAGAGTCACTGTTTATTCAGGGTGAGGGTCACTCACTGTGTAAGTGTACAGAGTCACTGTTTATTCAGGGTGAGGGTCATTCACTGTGTAACTGTACAGAGTCACTGTTTATTCAGGGTGAAGGTCACTCACTGTGTAACTGTACAGAGTCAGTGTTTATTCAGGGTGAGGGGCACTCACTGTGTAACTGTACAGAGTCACTGTTTATTCAGGGTGAGGGTCACTCACTGTGTAAGTGTACAGAGTCACTGTTTATTCAGGGTGAGAGTCACTGTGTAACTGTGCAGAGTCACTGTCTATTCAGGGTGAGGATCACTGTGTAACTGTACAGAGTTACTGTTTATCGAGGGTGAGGGTCACTGTGTAACTGTACAGAGTCACTGTTTATTCAGTGTGAGGGTCACTGTGTAACTGTAGAGAGTCACTGTTCATTCAGGGTTAGGGTCACTGTGTAACTGTACAGGGTCACTGTTTATTCAGGGTGAGGGTCACTGTGTAACTGTACAGAGTCACTGTTTATTCCGGATGAGGGTCACACGCTGTGTAAATGTACAGGGTCACTGTTTATTCAGGGTGAGGATCACTCACTGTGTAACTGTACAGAGTCA